>NW_026935535.1:0-6661 GCF_032062105.1 Saccostrea cuccullata
TTAAAATTGGCGGAAAGTTCGATTTCAATTATTCCGCGCTGCCGCATCCTTACTGTAGAACAGTGATTAAATTTCACTATGTCCTCTGATGAAATTTCCTCTTACGTGGACATGGTGGACTCAGAAGAAAGTTATCGCCCAGATGGGAATGAACAGAGTAGTGATGACTCTGATGTGCCTAGCACCTTGACGGGACGTAGGCCTAGTATTTCCAAGAAAAACGCTAGGCCTAACTCCAAGAAGAGGTCATCTTCACCTCCCTCGACCATATTCACTTCTACGCCAAAAAACTCTGTCAGTCGTAGACTAAGTAGATCAGTAAGTACTTATATGCACATGCATTCTTGCCTTGAACATGTTGAAATTGATACATTAGCTGTACATGTACAATGGAATTTATGCAATGATTCATTAATTGATACCCATGATCTATATATTACACATTGTAATTAAATTAAGGAGAAAGGAAGGAGAGGACGGGTGGGCTCTACCAGGGACCTATACTCTTACTGTATAACTGTATACACAAATATGTAGGTCCCTGGCTATATACCCCCCCCCTTTCTCTGCTTAAACATATAGGTCATATAATGATAAATAATTTATTTCCTCCAGCTTCCTAGAATGCCATCCTTTGAATCTCTTCCTCAGGCTGGTCCAAGTTCAAGTCCCCAGTTCTCCCCAGGAGAAGAGGTATGTGGAAATCAACATTAGAACATTGCCCTTTTTTGAAGAAATTCAGTTATTGTTAAACATTTTTATAAGGATTAAAGTTTATTTAACAGATATATAAAGGGCTTCATTAAGTCAGTAGAGTAGTTAGTAAGATGCAACTGATAGTTGGTGAATGCTGTAATGAACTTAATATCAGTCTAATGACTTGTATAAATTACATATTTCTTCATGCGTCTTACTGTCATATTTGTATTCAGAAATATATATACACTTAACCTACATTGTGCATCCTTCATTTCTTTCATTTTATTTTAATTAGGCTATTATACGTTATTTAAAAACAATGGAAAAGAAGATAGATAAACTTCAAGATGAAGTGAAATCTATGAGGGAAGAGGGGATCAAAGAAAAGGGGAAAAGGAAAGAAGAACCGCATTTTGATGTTCCTCCAAAAATTAGAGTACGTTTAAGACATGTCTATAAGATTCAATCAACATTTTTTCAAAATTTGAATGCTGCTGATAATTTTTGAAGGATACATTTACTAATGATTATATCTGAAATACAATGATCTTTTGCAATTGGGTTTTTAATACTACAGTATTTCAAAATAATACAACACAACACTGATCAGTGATCATATGTGTTTTGAATATACATGCAATTCACAGTAATTGACCCCATATCTTTATGTTTGTGATAAAACAGCAGTTTTGGGAAAGTAAATTTATTTTTTTTTACTTTTTGATATGCACCATTTTCTTATTTTTAAAGTACAGAAAAATGAAGTTTCAACTGAGGAATCAAACCCAAGACCCTGAATTATGTTACTTTTCTTTTATGTAGACAGCCGTACATGATGCATATAGGCAGCTTGTTGAAGAGGATGGCTATGCTGCTTGGCAAACTAAGATGGGAGACCTTAAGCTGAAGTATTTGATTTTGTTTTGATTGATTTTAATAGCAATTACATGTACTTCCCAACTTACCAAAGTAATTTTTTATATTTCTACTTAAGTGTTTAAAACTGGTACTGAAATGCTGCATTTAATTAAAATCTTATGAAAAAAATATCTTAAAAAACTTAAATATATGCCTTTGAGACAATATAAAATTTATTAACTTTCACATTTTTAGAGTATCATCCGAAGTGAACAAGGCCACCACACAGGCTGTGAAACAGTTTGTAAAAGGGCTATATCATGATGTGCAGGAGGGGATCCTACAGGGTAAGTTTCCTTAGACTTGGTGAATGCTTATCACCCATCTGGCACTTGTTAAGTAAAATATAGGCCTTTTAACTGCCAGTTGAGTTTGATGTAAAGAATGGTTAGTCATTACCAGAACTTCAGAAGTTGTGTACAACTGGACTGGTATGGGATAGCAGTGAACTACATTTTCAATTTGTAAAGCATGTCACCTCTTTCAACCGTAAACTATTTTTTTTCCATTGAGAACCTCAGTCTCAACATTTTTGAGTAAATTAATAGTAATTGCATTTAATTGCAAAGATGCAATATTTATGAAAAAGCACAATAAAACAATGGCTGCACACATGAAAAAATATATATGCCATTTTATTTTCTTCATAACGTACAACTGTCAGGAAAAGTTATGACTCTGGAATACAGTACATTTTACAATTATGAAATTGTTGCTATTACAAGTTGAAAGAAGTCATGATAGGGGCTAATATTTCATTGTTTTCTTCGACAAATCTATTAAAAGAATAAACTTTATTTTGAGAGTTCTTGTACCTGTAAATGTATTAATAATTGTATTGTTTTGTGGCTTTTTTAACCAGAGTTGAATTGAAAACTGAAAATTATTTGAAAAGTGTAAATGATGCCCTACTCTTGACCTATTTATTTTAACCAATATGTCTTTTTTTGAAGGATGATCAATCAAAATCAAATAAATATAAACACACAAGCCTTGAATAGCATAGCTAATTGTATTCATAGTACAAATGTAGAATCTTTCTGCATATATGTAATGATTTTATTGTCTTTACTAATATTTTCAGATACATGTACAAATATTTCTTATTCTTACAGCTGCAGTTGCTCGGTATTTTGAGTCTATGGCTCAAAAAATACACAAAGAAAAAACAGGAAAAGTGGAGCAACATAAGAACAAAATGCTCCACTACAGCAGGAGAAAGAGGGTACATATCTTGTATTAACAGAATATTCCATATGAATTTTCAACAAATTAAAAATATGTATACAAAAAACAATTGCTACATGATGTTTATGTAATCATAATTTCTGTATGCTTATAGAAATTGCAGTGGAGAAGGAGTATGGTGGAGAAGAAGTCGGGTTGGGATGAGGCAAAGAAACAGCGAGTCTCAAGTGCTCTTGAATTGAGCTACATGTCATCAGAGGAGGAGCACAACTCTGATGAGGACAGCTTTTTGAGAACAAAGCCCCTCCCTTGGAGGTCCGATGAATTCATCAAAATCCTAGATGAATTAGACAGTAAATATGAACGAACCATGTCTAAGCGTTCACGGCGGCAGATGATGAAAAGGGTTAAAGGAAGTGTTCCATCTGTAAGGCAAAAGCCCACTCCTGTTCAAAAGGAACATGAGTGGGTGTTTGCTCAGTGATTGTGTGGTAACGATGTAAATTGGGGTGGGGGTATTAGCTTTATGTATTTTAAAATTTTTGTTATCAATTTTATTGTAATCAATTTTGTTGCAATTGTTTGTTTTCTTTCTCTTGTATTTTTTAAATATTTTGTTCACACAATTCATTTTTATCTTAAAAATTAGTCGCATAATTCATATTGTTTTTAAACTGCAATTTTGACATGTGTTATTTCAACATATGTTTCTTTCATTTAAAAATTGAAAATTTATTTTGTTGTTAAATAATGTAAACCTATTGAATTTTCTTCTACACTCACTGGAGAAGTTCATGATGTTATAAATACACTTAAATATTCAGAAGTATCATTTATCTGCTGTATATGAAATGTTATATCATGTCTATCATGTTCATTGATTTTTGTTTCCAACTTAAGTTTGTTTTATTCTATAAATGTTTTTTTTTTTTAAGAACATTTTATTTTTTAAGGACCCTCTTAACGTTTGTTGGCAATTGAAAAAAATCTTGTGTACTGTAGGAAAAAGAATCTTGAGATTTGTTTTTAAAACAGATGCATAAAAAGCTACATGTAGAGTATTTAATACATGAAAAATGTTTAAAGATAGAAATTTTATCATCAGTCAAAATCAATTTTTTGCTTACTTGAAATATGAAAATGCAAATTAAGTTATCAATAATTTTATTTTGATTTAATGAATGTACATGTTTGAATTGTTATGAAATTAAGTAATAAGCTAGAGGGCAAATCAGTTTTGTTGCATAATCAAAATGTTATAGTGTTTTGTATTGTCTTGGAAGTTCATCAATTTATGGAAACAACTTGCACAACTAAAAAGACACTAATCGGGGTAAAAGTAACCAATGAAATATGTTTGTAATACTAGTTAGTAGTTTAAATGTTGAACATTGTAAGAAATTGTTGATTTAGCAATACAGACCTGCAATGTGATTTTACATTTTAAACTATTAAATGATTTTGCCTATATGAAACTTTTTATTTGTTCATAATATTAATAAATGATGTGAAGTTAGTCTCTGTGAACTCTGAATATCATTAGTGTCTTGTTAGCCATTCATTTGCTCAAAGGAATGTACACTTGATGAATATGGTGTCTCTCATATTTAAATGGGCTTAATATCCATATGCGTACTTCATAATGGAATGGACTTAAAAGTGAAATAATGCTGCATTTAGCATCATGTAACATTGAATAAAAAGTGAGCATAATACATGAAACTTCAAACAAAATCATTTCATGTATATTAAATACATGTCATGAAAACATGAAATAAAATAAGTGTATTTCATGTGAAATTCCACATAAAATCTTAAACTTGATATATAAAAAATATTAAATGTCATGAAAAAGTGAAACAAAATAATAAATTTATACATGAAACTCCACATAAAATATTAAGTTTGATGTATAAAACTATTATATGTCATGAAAAAGTGAAATAAAATAGTTAATTATATGTGATATTCCACATAAAATCCTAAACTTGGTGTATAAATATATTAAATGTCACGAAAAAGTGAAATAAAATAATAAATTTATACATGAAACTCCACATAAAATATTAAGCTTGGTGTATAAAAAGATTTTTATGTGATCTATAATTAAAATTTAATTGAAGTTTAATTCCCATTAAATTTAGGAGTTTACAAAAAATTTTACTCCTAGGTAAATCCCAATTAAATTTCTAGTATAAATCCATATTAAATTCGTATTTTATGTCTAAATTTGATGTTTAATTGGGTTATAAATGGAACTTAATTGTGAATTAAACGCAACTTTTCGTGCAATGTTGCCTGCATCCGTAATATCGTTGGCATTAAAATAACTTTCTGGTCTCTCTTTATATTGAATCCAGTCTTCACTTTCATCATATGAGGTTAATTTTCCGTAAGTAGGCATGGTGAAAGTCACATATAAATTTCAAAGAGTTCATAGCAAAACAAAAGTTTATCCTCGTCGCCAAATGTCATATTCTTCCACTGAATATGATAAATAAGAAGCTCCACGTTTTGATATATATTTATTAAAGCATGTGTCTACAGTGATGGTCGAAACTACAACTGGTATATAATATTCACATGCGGGCGTAATGTACAGCTGCATTAACAAATGCATCCTGTGAAACTGTCTTTGTGGCTAGATTCTCACGGTCAGTTCATTCAGTGTTTCTTCCTTTTTTCTTGCCTCTTCCTCCTTTTATTTTCTAGAGAGTGTTTTCCCATTTCATCTATAATAAAATTAATGATAATATCAACAACAGATGTTTGTAGATATTCTTTTGATAAATCTATATACATTCTACCAAATTTCAATTCAGTGTGTGCAACCTCGTGAAAAAAATGTTAAACATACCTTTGGTTGACAATAAAAAAAATCTTGTAAAATGTGTAAAATAATTTTAAAATTAATAGCATGAACCATTTGAAATAAACTTCCTTACTTGGTGCATATATTTCTATTAATGCTCCTGTCTTCTTCTATATTGCCAACTATCCGAATTGTGCTTGGCCCAGCTGTTACAGAAATGTGGGTCTTGTGATGGTGTATGTAATTCTGTGTTGCAGTTCACAAGAGGAACCCTAACCAATCTCAGTATGGTAACCTAATGACCTGAAAAATGAAATAAATTGTCAAACTTAATTTTTACTAACAGCTAAACCATTATCAGGAAATGGTTAAACTTCAATGGATTAAATTTTCATGAAATTAACAAATTATGGTTATTTACTGTATAACATGTTTATTTCTCTTGAAATAGTGAATCCTATATATCAAATTAATTTTGCTCTGTCTTTTTTCATTGTTTTTTATTTCAAAACGTGTCAATGATTGCCATACACTTATTCTTTAAGTTCTTGAGGAAATTTGTGTTGGCAACTTGACACCGATAATTGCATATTGATATAAACATGATATCACATGGATTTAAACATATCAACTCTTTACCTTAATACCTATTACTCTTATCCTCAAAACCTACCAAAACATCTCTTTCAAGCTCATATCAGAATCATGTCGCTCTATGTTGAAATCATTAAAATAACTTATCATTTCCAACCTGGGGTGCTTTTGTTTATACTAGGCCTAGTTTGTTTTAGCGTATTCCGATCCCGATAAAATTTTGAATGCAACTTATTGTTTGGGGAGAAAAGCAGGAATTTTTTAGGTGGGAAAGGGGGGCTTTTGCACCTGTGAATGAGGACGGAGTTTGGTCCTACCTTGGGTAGTGGGAAATCCTTGTATATTTTAATCATGCAGTACTCGAATGACATGGATACTACCCTCTTTGTACAGATAATTACAAAAAGATGTATCATACTGTAAAATGAGATTTCCCTGTATGTTAGGTGT
>NW_026935536.1:0-66189 GCF_032062105.1 Saccostrea cuccullata
GGGGGGGGGGTGGAGGAGGATCTGCTTCCTTGTTCGACAATTTAAAAAAAATGACAGTTGATAATTGTACTGCCTTTTCTGACATAATTTTCTTTCTTCAATAAAATCTGCAAACACGCGATGACTTTATTTTAAAAATAAGAGTATGTCAGAAAGGACATGACATGCAGTAGATGAATTTTTAAATTTAATACTATTATTCCGACCTAAAAAGAGGGTGTATGGTCGTAGGAATGGGTGAGGGGAGGTATTGTATGTTTTCTTTCTATTTGCATTGGTAAACAAACAATCATAATGCAATGTCATATAAATGTGCTACATTTTGTGGGTTGTATTTACCTTGTACATTCCCACCAAAGGGGATTGGATGGGGTAGAATAGAAACTTAGATAAAAAATTATAGAAGCGTATGCCTACCTACTCCACCCTCCTCACGACTTGACGCATGTACATGTATACTGGTAAATGCATCGGTCACAACGGAAGGTTAGACTGAGAAACAATTAAAATACAATTTGCGTTGAGTTTTAAAAATTGTTTAATTTGTGATATATATGTATCCGCCATTCCGCCCTTATGTTGTGTTTTCTATGCGAACTAATAAATCATGATATAAAATGCATGACACATGCAACTGTGGGAGTCAGAATCGAATCTCATCCCACCCTCCTTGCCCCGTTGTACACTAGCCCATCATAAATTTCTTCATCGTTAAAATGTTTCTAACGTGTATTTCTAAATTTATAAGTTTTGAATTCAATCCCACTTATTAATCTAATTCCATCCAAGTTAGCATATTCATAAATCATTGCAATGGTTGTAAAATATATACCAAGTGCACATGTATAAAAATATTAATGTTTGAGAATGGAAGATTTACTCATTCCTAGGGAATATATTAGGACGGTATGTGCATGTATTTTTGTATCATTGTAAATGTCATTTTGGTGTAATTGTAAATTCTGTATTTACTGCCACCCGGGAAATTCAAAATTTACAACACATGACAGGGGTATAAATTTGTCGATATATATAAAATATAGACTGTCAAGGAATGATATATAGTGCGCCAAAATACAAATTTATCCCCCCCCCCTCCAATTATATTGTTTCCTAAGGACCTGATCATTATCATTTTACTTTATCACAAATACGGTTATAAATATATAATATCAAAAAGTAGTCTCAATATTGAACAAGATGTGTTTGTGAAACACTGATGCCCCAGTACGGCAACATCAGTCTGATTAAAATCAAACCTTCACTAGCTCCTTTTTATTGTTTTGTCGCATGAAGGTCCTTCACGCGACAAAACAATAAAAAGGAGCTAGTGAAGGTTTGATTTTAATCAGACTGCGGCAACATATCAAAGATTAAGTTTTTCTTAAATGCAAATTTAATTAATTGGTACAAAAATTAGGGTATTCTCACTGGAAAACAATTGTGAAATTTGAAAGTAAGCCAATGTTAAAGTTTTTTTAATAAGTACAAAAATCTCCAATATCAAGGTCATAAAGGTCAATGTAATTAGTATCTAATGAAAAATCTTGCCACATAGAATACTTATGTAGAGCATGAAGGCCCTAGCCCTAACCATTCAGAAGTTAAGGCCAACGTTCAATTTTTTAAAAATGTAGGTCAAACTCCAAGGTCAAGGTCAAAGAGTCAAAGTTCTTGTTATCAAAATGAAAGGTCTTGTCATAGGAATCAAATATGTGAAGTATGAAAGCACTGCCCAAACTCTTTATAAGTTATGGTCAAGGTTTGCTTTTTTAAAGTAGGTCAATCTCAAAGGTCAAGGGGTCAAAGTACTTGGTATCCAATGAAGGGTCTCCTCACAAACATATATGAAGTATAAAACCCCTATCCCTTACCATTCAGAAATTATGGCCAAGGTTAAAGTTTTTTCACAAGCACGGAAATCTACAAGATCAAGGTCAAAGGGTCAAGGTTGTTGGTATCCAATGAAAGGTCTTTCAACAAACATTACGTATGTGAAGTATAAATGTCCTGGTGTACGTCTCCTGTTCAAAAGATATGGCCAAAGTAAAAGTTTAATTTTTTCCTGTAAAAGTGGGTCAAACTCCAAGGTCAAGGTCAAAAGGTCAAATTTGGTGGTACCCAAAGAAAGGTCTTGTCACAAGGAATACACATATGAAATATGAAAGTCATAGTTCCACTAAATCAAAAGTTACGGGCAAGGTTAAAGTTTTTGTGGACAAACAGACAAACAGAGAGACAGAGAGACGGACGGACACGACAAAAACTATATACCCCTGAAACTTCGTTTACGGGGGCATAAAAAGAACATTTGTTTATCTATAAACTTCAATTATTTATAATATAAATATCAACTGAAAATCTCAGGGAAACAAGGAAAGTGTGGACATTGATTGATTTTCTTCTACTTGTTCTACCGAAAAAAAAATTCCCAATGCAGCTTGTATTTAAAATCATTAAAATAATTAAGTCAAAAGTACGAAATATCGATATAAGATATTAATGCAATAAAAAGGATGAATGAGAAGGGAGGGGGTTAAGAACTCCAAGAGATTAGTTTGCATTAAGTTTCTAATTATATGCTAAGTACTTATTAATTGAAATTACTATTTCTGTTAATACTTAAATGATTTTTTTTTTTGAATGACCATCTTCAATACTTAGGGTACAGGTTTGCCAGACTGGCTGTGTAGAGGTATCATCCCCTGGTGCCCTTTGTATTCAAGATGCACTAGTTTTATATTAGAGTACTGCCATTACTACAAGATTTTTTTTTTTTTTTTTTTTTTTTTTTTTAATTTACCTTATATCTATCATTTTTATTTAATTGTGTTTTCTTTTATCATTCTATGGTTTCTATGCTTTTGATCCAGTGTGGTGATGCACTTCTCAATGTCAAACTTAATCACAAGTCATGTTACATTATTTAATATAGAATTGTAATCAATGTTATCATTTTGTAATAATTGTTCATGCCCCCTGTGGGCCCTTGATTGGTGAATAAACATATATATATAAAACGGTATGGAAAAACGTTAGGCATCTTTAATAAAATTAAATTCAAACGGTTTACATGTACATGATTTATAAAATATAATATTGAACACCGACTTCGATTTACACCTGTGGATCAGTCTAATATAAATCATATTTCATTTTTTGGGTTCGACATTCTAAAATAAAATAAATGAATTCTCCCTGCTAGCCTATCTGAACAACTGACGTCACTTTACTTTGGAAGAGCTGAGCGAGAAGACGTGAAAAGGCATTGCTCATTTTCCCGGATTAACTTAGTAAAAGCATCATGTCGGAGAGTAGTCCCAAGAAACGTGCAATTTCCTCCCTCGACCAGCTTAAAAACATGACTGTCGTGGTCGCTGACACTGGAGATTTTGCCGGTAAATACTAAAAATAAACTCCAAAATGTTTTCAGGTCAACATAGCCTCATAGGTAAACCGTGCAGCTATTTCATGGCCATCTGACTCGCCGGCTTTTATATTGTTTACATCTTCCTTGTTGTTTTGATGATAGCCGTAGCTTTTAACTTAAGTGATGTACATGTATATACAGTGTTGTCGACATGCACGCCTGAAATGTTAAGTGATCGTGTCGTGTGTGTGTACACACAATCATCCGCATGTTAAGGCGCGGATCCAAGAACTTTGTTATCTTTAAATGAATTATCTGGACTGTATTATTTTCGGGAATTATTTGTACTACCCCTTTTATTTCAACTGATCCCTTTTTTTAAAAACAGTTTTGAATTTTTTTTTTCCAATGATATATTGTCACCTAACTTTATGCAGATTATAGGATCCTTTTTTTTTTCATTTCAGCCATGGCAAAATTCAAACCAACAGATGCCACAACCAACCCCTCCTTGATTTTGGCTGCTGCCAACATGGAGTCCTACCAGGGACTGATTACAGAGGCCATTGAATATGCTAAAGGTGTAGGAGGGTATGTGTAAAACTACTCTTCTTAATAAAGGGGGTATTTATTCAACCTTTTCTGTCAAAATAGTATTAATATGTATAGCTAACTGAATTTTATTTATAATTTTTTTTAATTTTAGATGCATACTACTTGTACAAAAAACAATTATGTACATATGCAGCTGAAATAATGTTGTAAACAACTATCAGGGCATAGATCATATTAGTGATACTACTATGATTTTATACATGTAGATCAATTGAAGAGCAGGTCACAAATGCCATGGATAAAGTCTATGTGAACTTTGGATGTGAAATCCTAAAAATTATCCCTGGTAGGGTTTCAACAGAAGTTGATGCAAGGTAAAAAAAAAAAATCATTAATATTTTTGAAAGATGTTAAAAGGATAAAAAAAAATTGTAAGTGCAGATGCAAATCTGTTATCAAATGATTTTTTTTATTAAAAATTTACAAATTGAGTCAATTGCAAAATCATTTCTAACAGAAGAAAAAATGTTAAACTTTGGTAATAATTTTCAAATGTTTTACCAAAATATTTTTAGATGTGCATGATGAAGAGCAAGATGGTTTCAACAAAAATGCACATTTTAAAGCTTAATTATTTGTACATATACTGTCTTTTTATGCAATTTTTTTCATCCTCATTTAGGTTATCTTTTGATAAAGAGGGCTCCATAGCACGAGCCAAAAAGCTGATAGATCTATACAAAAAGGCTGGAATCTCCAAAGAAAGGATTCTTATTAAACTGTCATCAACCTGGGAGGGGGTAGAAGCTGCAAGGTACTGAAAAATATTGGATATTTATGGTTTTCTGGTTTTAAAATGCATATGTTAAGTACTGTATTAAAAGTACAATGTACTTTTTCTCATTTGAAAGTTGATATAGTCAGTTGGATATACAGCTGTATATTTCATTTTCTTTTGATTTTAGGGTCTTGGAGAGTGAATATGGAATCCATTGTAATATGACCTTACTTTTCAATTTTTATCAGGTGATTATCTTTTACTTCTTTCAATTTTTGTAATTTCCTCAAGGAAGGTAACTCTTTGAATCTTATTTATGTCTTTAAACATTTCTTCTTTTTCAGGCAGTGGCTTGTGCAGAAGCTAAGGTGACACTTATTTCTCCTTTTGTGGGTAGAATTTTTGATTGGTTTGTTAAGAACACAGACCAAAAGTCTTACAGTATGTTAGAAGATCCAGGTAAGTTTTCAAATGACTGACATTTTTTCTCAATTAGTCCACATCTATATGAATTTCCGTGGATAAGGTCAAAGACTTAACAGTTATATAGCTTTAAAATGATAAAAACTGGTAATGTTTTGTTCAGTATTTTGACAGTGCAAGTAACTTTAATGTTTCAACCACTGCTACCTTTAAAAGACCAATTTGTACAGGTTTACTTAAATAATTTTACATGAAGGTTTATATCCTCACATTTCACTCTCTCCTCTGTAATTATTCAACATTTTTCTGTAATAATTCAATATTTCTGCCAAAACATAATTACACCAAAAGGAATGCAGATCATGATAAAAAATAATTTTGAGATTATCAGTTTATAACCTAGAGAAATGGTGCATGTATTATTTTTTTAATTTATGAACATTGCTGGAGTAAATGTTTTCAGAGATGCTGATTCTACATGCATTTAATATTGCTTTTATTTTAGGTGTTAAAAGTGTGACAAAGATATACAATTACTATAAGAAGTATGGCTACAACACAGTAGTAATGGGTGCTTCCTTCAGAAATACAGACCAGATTCTGGGGCTGGCAGGATGTGATCTCCTTACCATATCGTAGGTCATTTTATCCCTGTAACAAGAGTGATAAACCATGCGTACTTAGATTAACTTTAATCGGTATGATCTTAATTGATTTAATGAGTAACAAATGGGTTTTTGGTAGGGAAGGAAAGATTTATTGGAAGTTTTAAAAAAAAAATTAGGGGTGGTGGGTGGTGGTTACTCCTCCAATTAAGATACTCGTTTAATGTCCCTATGCTCCTTATATACATGTACCAGTACCTTGATGCGAAGTTGAAAGTGTCTCCCCGTTCACCATGCTGGAGGAAGGAATGGGAGTCAATTCAAAAAGCTCTGGGCATTTCTGTGTAAAACTATTTAGCATGTAAATAAAGCAAAGATATTACAAGCAAATTTAAACCGTTAACAATTCCTTCATTTAGATTCATTGATATAAGGTATCTTCTTTCATTCCTAGTGCCTCATATTCATTACAGTATCTTTTTTCATTACTAGGCCTTCATTGCTGGATAAATTACAACAATCAACAGAAGAAGTTAAACCATATCTGTCAAAGAAACAAGGTTAGTTATTTATAGTTTATCTTCTGAGGGAGTTATCACCCTTTTTATACTGATAAATGATTTGAAATTCAAGAGTGTAAGTATAGGGGCCTAAGCAGATTTGAAATTCAAGAGTTTAAGTATAGGGGCCTAAGCAGTTTTCTCCTTTAAAAAGGCTCTCAGGTCAAATAAAAAATTTCCAATTCCTTCTTAGAATTTTTTTCTTGCACATTTATATCCATACATATCCATATATCTCAAGTGCATACATCTTATAGTTATCCCCCCAAAATTACGAAACTACAAAATTAATGCTCAGATACAGTTTAAAAATGAAAACTTATTTAACTTTTTTGCCATATTTATGAACACAGATTTCTTTCCAATTTTAGCTCAGAACTTGGACATTGAGGAGGTCACAGTGGATGAAAATAAATTCAGGTGGGAAATGAACGAGGATGCCATGGCAACAGAGAAGCTTGCCGAGGGAATCAGAAAGTTCGGTGCAGATGCCATTAAACTGGAAAACATGCTGAAGGAAAAGTTACTTCAGTGAAAAACATATTATCTCAAAACACATAGAGGATTCTATTTTGCTATTATAATGTTGTTAGGAATTATCGAATCTGGTGATATTTTGATTTACAGGTACATAGACTGCAACTTACAGTGTTCTATTATTTATCATACCAATTTTTGTTTTATTTTGATTTGTGTAGAATAATTTAAACAATATTTTATAATTATGAATGAAAAAAAAGATTGGACTGCAAGCACTGCCTGTATAAAGTCCTCTCCAAAGTTCATGGTCAAAGTTGTATTTGTGCTAGTCAAATTATTTAGTTAAGGAACATAGATTTTTTTTATATAAGAAATTAACAATAACAAGATAGAAGAAACAATTTTTAAAGAATTAATTATTTGAATGAGATTTTGGCATCCATTCAAATAAGAATAACATTTGTTAATAGCAAAGCATCATCATTTTATACAAGCTAGCTAATGGCTGATTTTGGACTCCTCTTAAAGAGATATGGTGTTTCAGTATTTAGGTTGATTCTTATCAATATGCAATTAGAAGAGACTGAATTTTATGATTACAAATACAAAGTATTCAGTCAATGTAACGTGTTGTATACTTTATTCTGAGAGGTCTAGCCAGTTCTACATGTTATTTGACCTTACCTATCATAGACTCTGATGTAAAGTAATGAAATAAAGATACATATTTATTGATGGAGATGACACTGAATGATTTCTTTATACTAAGATAATTGTAGAAAAAGCATTAAACTATATATTATTATTATTTTTTCTGTCTTTTATTTTATCAGATATTTTCAAATGCAATGAAATGTATGATGAAGACTAAAGGATTAAAAATTAACTTGAGAAATCAACAACTTACATTCTTTTCTCATTTGAGATCTTAATGTAACAAAAACAAGCTAATTCAGAGAATTTGTGTCCCCCGCTTAGGGAAAAGTAAACCATGCGCAGTTCGGGGGTCGGGGGGGGGGGGGGTCGAGGGTTCGGATCCCCTTCACTGAATTTGTAGAATTATTAAATGTATACAAATGTATACATACAATGTAAGCAAATAAAATATGCCATTATGGATATACAGGTTCGATGGATTATTCTTTATTATGTGTGTAGAAGATTCTTTTTTATATGGAATATTTATCACACTGTAATGGTGATATTATGAATTTGTACAAGCCAGACCTCATAAATTTTTCATTTCACATGCTGAATACTATCGTTTAGTAAAAAAAGAAAAGTATTTCGAGATAAAAATGGATCGTCCGAGATGCGATCCCGGGCCATCTCACATTTGAAGCGAGAGACATACATTAATCGCTAGACCACGGAGCCGCTGTAACATAATGATAATTGTATACAAACATGAAGTGACACACACACACACATATATATATATATATATATATATATATATATATATATATATATATATATGGAGGTTTTATGTATAAAGGAGACCACTCATCCACATATATATACATTAGGGGGACACGGATATTGAGGGGACACCAAATTGGTCCCCTTAATGTTTAAGCTTGAATACCTAAATTACAGAATGATCCAGTAAGCATTAGTTATAAACTTTAAATAAAGTTTGACATGATCTTACAAAATTTAATTACATTTAAATTTTTTAAGTATGGAAAAGGTAGATAAATAGCATCCAATTTTCAGCATATATATTTTTAGGTAAATAAATTTATGCTTTAAGGACACCACTAAAAAGTCTCTTTATTTTTCTTATTTCCCATATATAAAAATAAATCTGCTAATTCATGCATTCATTTATGGTGTCTTTAAGCTTAGGAACACGATTTTACATATTTTTGAAAACTAGTTAAAATATTTATTTTTTCTTCACCATGAAACGCATGACATTTCTGTTTCGAGTCGTGCTATGGTCATCCGGGTATTTCCAGGGAAGGACGCTACAGAGTACAGAGTCATGTTCAAGGGCAGTATGTGATTTTTTAAATGGTAAGTTTATTTGCTTGGTGTATTTTGCTGAGTATGAGAATTTATGTAAATGTTGACAGTTAGATATTAAATCGCGAGATATTTATTATAGTTATAGCCAACTAAAGTAACGGCGTGTATCACCAAACCATGCAGGCACGTAGCATCGTTTTTGAAAATGGGGGGCCAACCAGAGATTTTTTTTCACCTGAAAAAGTTGACAAGCAAAAAAAAAAAACAAACAAACAAGAATTAAAAGTTCCCCGAACTCGAAAATCCTATTTCGTGACGTTGGATGGGTGGGTGAGGGGGGGGGGGGGGGTATGACCAACTTCTGGAAGCCAACGTACTCTCACTTCCAATTTTTTTCCGTACGATCCTTGATATCTCTATACTATGTTATAAAGTGGGGGGGGGGGGGGTTCACCATCCTTTCAATGAACATTTTAAGGTAATGTTGGGGAACAAAGTGCCCCCCCCCCCCTGCGGATGCTACGTCCCTGCAAAGTTGGGATGTGGTTACTGATGTTCATCCAACATGCACATGGTCATGATGATGTATTGTTGGATAATTCACAATTTATTGCAAATTGGAAACCAAATTAAGCTTTTTTTTAAAATTATGTCGGTCAATAGACGTTTATTGTAGGCAGCTAGGTGACAATATTACCTTCAATATTCGC
This sequence comes from Saccostrea cuccullata, assembly GCF_032062105.1. Classification (NCBI taxonomy): domain Eukaryota; kingdom Metazoa; phylum Mollusca; class Bivalvia; order Ostreida; family Ostreidae; genus Saccostrea; species Saccostrea cuccullata. The sequence continues at coordinate 9,456 of NW_026935536.1, forward strand.
TATGTTTAGAGAAAATTCAAGATAGAGATATTGCTAATTCATACTCCAAGGCCCTAACATGCGAGTATCCTTTATTGCCGAAAAATACCACATTTTTCTTTGACATATCCAGCTACACCAGTCCGGGCTAAAAATAAACCCCGTCCATGACCTTTGGTAAACAGGAAGAATTATTGCCGCTTATATCATTTCTTGATTATTCACCAACTTAATCGCTAAACGAACCAACAACTATTAAATTAATGACAATTAAAGGTCGAAAAATGTCTTGAATCTAAAATAATTCAATTAGAAACGCAATTTGAATGTCTTATTTTAAACTTTTGCTGGCCTATTTTTTTTTTCGATGTTGCTACGACCTCCTGCGTTAAAATAACATGTGCTTTGTCGGAACTGACAATGACCGAAACACTATTTTTCCAAGTGAACACAGTATCATGACAGATAATAGAGAGAAAAGTATAAACCTCATCCGCTGCAGGGCTTTGGAAAACACCTGTTTAACCAGTTTTTGCATGTATTTTGCTTGTGTACGTGAACCAGCCTTCAAAATTTCCTTACAACTTGGTGGGCGGAGTTCTGTGGTTAACTGGCTAAAGCCGAGAGACTAGAGCCCAATGGTGTACTTAAACATCGATCACAGTAACTGGATGTCATTGGTCAGTGTCATTTGGATAAGAAAACTCTTTAAGAATCTTCTTCTCAAGAACAACAAACCCATGATTGGTCATATTTTAATGGAAGCATCCCCAGGACTGATATTTCTGTTTTTTCCTAGCCAGAATGCTCAGGTGAGCACATTTTCATTCATTTCATGATAAGTATTTTGAATTTCAGGTAAATATCAGTATCTCGAACATGGAATATCTAGAATACCCCGCTTATGTCGAAGACGGAAGTTGATAGCCGGTCCCTGCCGATTTCTCAATATTAAAGATTTAAAAAACACCGGATATCTCGAATACCCTGCTCATGTAGAAGTATATTTTAAGTCCCAGGCCTTTTTTTAATCTGGCTTATCTCGAAGTGCAGCGAATTTTTCGGTCTACTGAACACACCTGGCGTCATGACTTAATTAAAACATTCTCACCAGTGGCTATTAATACTTGATATCGCGATTACTTAACTTAGCGGAACTCTTTCGTGAAGGAGGTAGGAATCGTCTGTTGGATGGGGGCAATTTGCTATTCAATACAATGCAAGATCGATTATTGTAGCATTTATAAGGACAGATAAGTAAAAAATCCCGGTGGAATACCTCGCAGCCGCTAAACAATCGCTGAAACAGTCAAATATATTTTATAATATAAAATATATTTTACCAACACCAACTTGGGAGTTTGGCGTACATTAAGTCTACGACGCATAAAACTAACCTGACTTTGCTGCGCATGCATGCAGTTCAGAAATTAAATACAGACAGTATTACCGATATTGCAATTAATTATATACTCTGTATGATTAAAAATCGTAATTTCATAAAACACCAATTTTTTTCACAATAAACTTAAATAAAATAGTCAACTTGCATTGCATAATGCACAGTGCAATGATTGATTAGGCCAAACAAAAAAATAACTTTGTTTACTAGCTGTTATATGCTGAAATAAAATGGGGTCGATAGGTAGGATTTTTTTTTTTATTGAATGGAATTTTTTTATACACAAATTCACGTGAATTGGTTGAATTAAATAAAAGTTTTACCATTGTATGGTGCCTTACTTTTGTTTGGGCTTGTAATATGGGTGTTAGACAATATAATCTTTCTTGCCAATTGCCTTATAACTCAGGGGTGTGCAACTGAAAAAAAAAATCAAGTACTAACCCACAGCTAGGTTTGTAACAGCAATAAAGTTACTAGTCTGCAGTTAAAAATGACCAGTCCAATTAAAGGGGCAAAAAAAAAAAAAAAAATTTTAAAAACTAATATTTTAAAAAGTTCATTGTTGAGAAAGCCAGGCCAGGTCCATCGTCGCAAACCACGGCCAACATGTACGCTCCTCTCCCATTCTGGCCGTGGTTCAACGAGGAGAGAATTCTTCGAAGCTCATTAAAATATTGACCAATGCGAGTAAAGCATAGTCGGATGACCTTTCAATATCCAATCGCAGTAAGGGAAATATTTCTTGTATACTGTTGACGTCAGTTGTTGATTTCGATTGCGATGGAAACAAAACTTTCCACTGACTGAATATGACGTCACAATAGAGAGGCGTGAATATTCAAGATAACGACACTTTTTGTAATCAAGCAGCCACGGGTAGGAGAGAGCTATATAAGCGGACTCCGGACCGTGGCTTGAGACGATGGGCCAGGTCCTAAGTCATTCCTTTTAAAGTTGAAATTTATAAATTTTAAGAAATTATCTTTTCTTTTTCTGAACATATTGCACTATAGTCTAGCTTATCTAAAATGAAGCAAAAATCATTTTATTTTCTTTTAAACCATTGAGTATAACTGATATATATTAAAGTTTAATCACATAACACTTAGCTATCAGTTGATTGGGGGGTCATATATAATTGAATGAGATATCTGCATGTATTTACCAAACAGAGAGTAGAGGAAATTCTGATTACGAAAAAATGATCGTTTTTAGGTCACCTGAGTAAACTCAGGTGACCTATTGCTATCTGTTTTTGTCCGTCGTCGTTCGTCGTGCGTCGTGCGTCGTGCGTTAACATTTGAACATTTTCAGCTTCTTCTCTGCAACCACTGAACCAATTTCAACCAAATTTAATACAAAGCATTTATGGGTGAAGGGGAACAAAAATTGTGAATTTCATGATCCCTGCCCCCCTGGGGCCTGAGGGGTGGGACCAAAACCACTAAAATTAGTGCAATCTTTAAAAATCTTCTTCTTTTCTCCTGGACATCAAGCAGTCAAACTGTTTGCATGATTGTAATCAGCAATGAGTCCTCTACTAAAATTGTGAAATTCATGGCCCTGGGGTCAGGGGTTCTAGTGCTAGGGCGGGGCTAAATAAGTAGGTAGTGAAAATGCGTTATTTCTTTGAAAATCTTCTTCTCTGCTCCTGGGTATTAAATAAGCCAACTAAGTACATAGTTATGATGAGCAAGAGTGCCTCTTCCAGATTTGTAAATTATATGGCCCCAGGGTCAGGGGTTCTGGTGTTAGGGCGGGGCTCTATAGATAATATAGTGAAAATGCATTATTTCTTTGAAAATCTTCTTCTCTGCTCCTGGGTATTAAATAAACTAATTAAGCACATAGATATGATGAGCAAGAGTGCCTCTTCCAGATTTGTGAATTTTATGGCCCCAGGGTCAGGGGTTCTGGTGTTGGGGGGGGGCTATATAGCTTACATAGTGAAAATGCAATAATTCTTTGAAAATCTTCTTCTCTGCTCCTGGGTATTAAATAAAATAAATAAGCACAAAGTTATGATGAGCAAGACTACCTCTTCAAGATTTGTGAAATTCATGGCCCCAGGGTCAGGGGTTGAAGTTCTGGTGTTAGGGCGGGGCTCTATTGATTATATAGTGAAAATGCATTAATTCTTTGAAAATCTTCTTGTCTGCTCCTGCATATTAAGTAAACTTATTTAGTTCAAAGTTATGATGAGCAAGAGTGCCTCTACCAGATTTGTGAATTTTATGGCCCCAGGGTCAGGGGTTCTGGTGTTAGGGCGGGGCTCTATAGATTATATAATGAAAATGCATTTTTTCTTTGAAAATCTTTTCCTCTGCTCCTGGGTATTAAATAAGCTAATTAAGCACATAGTTATGATGAGCAAGAGTGCCTCTTCAAGATTTGTGAATTTTATGGCCCCAGGGTCAGGGGTTCTGGTGTAAGGGCGTGACTCTATAGATTATATAGTGAAAATGCATTTATTCTTTGAAAATCTTCTCTGCTTTTAGGTATTAAATAAACTAACTAAGCACATAGTTATGATGAGCAAGAGTGCTTCTTCCAAAATTTAGAATTTTAAGGCCTCAGGTTTAAGGGTTATGGTGCTAGGGCGGGGCTTTATTGATTATATACGGGTGAAACACAATATAGGGCGCATTAAGAATACCACATTGTTATACACGATTTTTAGAAAAGTTAACTTCTTTACATGTAATTTATCATAATTCATTTATAGGTATACTTATAAAGGACTTGTGTGCAAAATTTTGTTGATCTAGCTTTAACAGAATTTAAGTAAATGCAATAAATGTACCCCAAAAATGACCCTTTTTTAGCGTTATGCGGTTGCGCATTGAAATTACACCATTTTTCAATTGAAATTATTGTTATATATCATAAATTTTCATGCCAATGATCATTATCAGACTTTAGAATTTATTTTACAAATTATTTTGGTGCTTGAATTTTCAGGATTGAATGACAACTGTTGAAGAAATGAAAGAAAATGTAATAGGGGTGCAATGTTATACATTTTTGACATAATTTCACCCCTTTCATTATGCCAAATAAAAATAATGTCCATATCATTTATTTTCTCAGATTTCTGTTTAAAATCACAGTATTAATGCTATGTTACTTACAGAAAAAAGTTGGGTTAATGTAACAATTGAAATGAAATTTCATCATGTTATAATGTGGAAAATTAGGGTTTTACAAAAAACTGTAGTGTCCGTAACCACTTTCATTCTGTGAAATTGGAAAGCTCTATAAATATCTTTACTAATTTCCTAGATAGGCATCTCATATAGATGCTGAGATGTTTTGTAATTTTCCTGATCATCAGCACTGTTTGTCTGTTTTCATTACAAATGTGGTTACGGACACTACAAAACCCTGTAGTGTCCGTAACCTGAATTTGAGGCAGTTTGAAACAGGCAGTGTTAAAACAATAATGCAAATTTGTTCACAAGGGTCAGAAGTTTGTTAAACAAGTTAGTCAATGTACTTTATTTTTCTCCCTCATTTTGATATTGCAACTAATTTGGGAAACCCAGATTGCACCATTTTCATATACAAAATCCTTGGTGTTACATCACCTTGATATTGGCAGATGCTATTGGCATCCTAGGATTTAAGTCAGATAGCATGTCATTATTTTTTCACTGTTTAAGTCAACTGGTGTTACATTTAAGAAAATCTTGTTGAAATTCCTTTATTTAAGGTATAGTTTTATCCTATTGTAAATAACTTGTAGAGTGTGTAGTGTCCATAACCAAAAGTTGACAAATGAAATATCTTTATATTTTCTCCATAGAATTTACAGATAAATTTTTGAAACAGTGTATTATTGAATTTAGAGATAAAAAGGTGTTTATTAGTTGGAATTCTTTTAGATCATGTGGTTTTTTCCTTTACTGCAAGTACTAAAATAATGATTGGACACCCACAATGACATATAAAAATAGTTAGAAATTATTATCACTAGCTACATAACCCATATTTTTTGTGAATATTGCTTCAATTGTTTAGTTGCTTATTAGGTAAATCTTAAAACGTGTTAAATGCAAGTAAATTTGCATTCAAAATATTAAACAGTTGGGAAGTAATTTGGTTACGGACACTACAAACAATTTCAAAAAAGAAAACAACTAAAATTACACCAATTTCATATAAAGTATTGTATATTTAACTGTTTGAAGAAAAATAGAATGCTTCACAGAAAAGAAAAAATAATTGAAGAAATATTAGTGAGCTTTATTCTTCAAGGCTTGACTTTTCTACTTACACATAACACCTGTCTAAAGTTACATGTGTATATATTTATTCAAAGTTATTGGCTATGGTATGCTTGTAACAGATGAAGTTGAGTTCTGAAGAATTAAAAAAATCAGGAGAAACTGAAACAAGAAATAAAATGCTGAAAAAAGATAGGAAAAGGGCTTAAAAACAAAAACTTCATCCACAAACCTGTGAAAAATTAAAGTATTGTGTAGTGTCCGTAACCCTTAAATTTGGTTAATTGACTTCATTGATCATTGTACCTACATTCTAAATAGTTTTCATAAAACTTTAATGAATAATAAAACTTTTCTTTTGCACTTCAGTAATAAATACATGTAGTTATGTGAAAGAAGGAAGTTTCAGGATTTCATAAAGGGAATTTTTTTCTATTGGCATTAGTTCTGCAAGTAAATTGTTTTTACTTGAAACAATATCTAATTTGTATAAACTTTGTATTTAATAATCATTTAAATCTGATTTATGATAGTTCAGAAGTTCATAAAATGTTTTTTTTACCACAAATCAAATTCCAATCATAAATATTTGGGTTTTGTAGTGTCCGTAACTTAATGAAGCTATCAAATAATTTTAGAAAATTTATAAAAATGAAATGTCCTATTTTAATGGAAGTATTTATATCTCACCAAATGCATGAAAAGTGTTATTTATAAATAGTTTTTTTCTTTATTTATATTGGTTTTAAAGAGTTCACATGAAATGAAATACTACCATTTTGAACAAAAATGTACGAAGTAAGAACTGTTTAAATTTTAAAGTACAATGTCACCTTTTTAGTCAAAATTTTGTCCTTATTTTGTATTTATATATGTTCTTTGTTTGTAAGCAGTTGAAAAAATTAGAGCTTATAAACAGTTTTTAATATTTATTTCAAAGAAAACAACACTTGTAGTGTCCGTAACCTGTGAAAATGAGGTTATTATCAGCTTGTAAAAAACAAAGTTCTAATGTGAATTTCACAAAACCGTTTATGCTTGAGATCCTTTAGATACTCTACTTTTTAGAAAAAATGTTTTTGGGACAAAACGAAGACATTAATTTTTTACCCCCAAGTGCAACCTTACTGTCCCCTATATTGTGTTTCACCCGATAGTAAAAATAAATTCTTTGAAAATCTTTTCCTTTGCTCCTGGGTTTTATGCCAATTATCCAAGTATATATATATTTATGATGAAGAAAGGTGCATCTATCAAAGTGGTTTTTTATGCCCCCAGGGTCAGAGGGGGGGGGGGGGTTACATAGTCTAAAAATAAATTAATGCTTTGAAATCTGCTCTTTTGTCTTAATCAACCATTTTATGATAACATTTGCAGAATTTTGAAATATGTGGCCCATGGGTCACTGGTTCCTTTAGGGTGAGGTGCACAACTGGGTATAAAGTGGTAGTGCGTTTTCTCTTTGTTACTCTGATCTACGTCTGGGTATTAAGTAAAAAGAGTAAGCATGCTAAGTTTATAATTATGATAAGCAAGGGTGCCTCTTTCAGAATTGTAAATTGTGAATTTCATGGCCTCTGGTTTAAAACATGAACTAAATTTAATTGTTTGAAAGTTGTTACACAATACTCAGGTGACCTATAAGGCCCGTGGGCCTCTTGTTTAAGTAAATAAGTCAGGTAGTACTGCAAAATGGATGAGATTAAAGTGATTTAAGAACAGTTGGAGCATGCTGCCTGGAAAATTTTCATTAGGCCTAGAAAAAAAATATGTTTGTTTCCGCTTTCGGGCTGAAAAAAATATAGGGTAGGTAGGTAGGCAAATTTTTTTTTTTTGAAAAATTTTTTTTTACTTCTTTAATGAAAACGTGTAAAGAAGTAACATAAATGACAAAAGAAATGGTGTTCTCAAGCATTTCTATGACTTAAACTTACAACAGAAAGGTGACTCAAACTTCTTTATGTCTTGAAAAGCTTGCAAAGTTGGAGACTTTAACTCCCTTGGTGAAATCTTGCACTTCATGAGCAGGGTTTCAGATTAAATGAGTATCTATAGGACATATTTACCAGAAATATTGTGTTCTAAACATTCTGTTCTAAACATCCTAAAATTATAGGCCCATTAGAAGTGTCGGGCCCGTTGGACATTTATATGACTTTTCAACCAGTGTTAACAATAAATTATAAAACATTTTATCTAGCTGATAGTTGAAAATATATAATAGTTTGCTTACTTTACACAAAGTCAATATATTGAAACAGAAGGGGGATTTTTTAAAAAATTCCATTCAATGGGTATTTTACTGATATTAGTCCCACCTTCCAGTACATGTACTTGTATTTATTTCTTGGGATTACAAGTTTTAAAAGTAGTTTAATATCCAGAAATGAGATTTGTATTTCTTATTACAAGTATAATAAAGTTAACCATGTTAACAGATTGTCTAGACTAAAAATGTTTTCCTTTATATAAAAAAAAAACCTTGCAATATTGTCCTTTTCCTGTTATTAGTCTGACCCCACATTCAATCATGGCGGTAAAACTATCAACATGGCATGGATTCCTTCGATGTTGTAAACATTCATCACTACTTTTGGGCTCTTTGCACTTGGATTTTGAAATAAAATTAAAGTATTTTTTGTCAAGATCTTACACCCAGTCGTCATTGGCTGATGAGATCTGCAGTTGCATAAAAGTAGTAAAAAATACTCGGATCTGAACGGGGGAAAACTAGTCTATACGACTGGCCATTACATACAGAAGTTAATCGGCCATTATGTCCGTTTAAAGCTAAACCTATAGGCCATTTTGTCAGGAAAATTGTATTTTTTTCCTGCCATCTTGAATTTTTATCGGCAAATGGCTGCATGATGGCCTACGCCAATCTAAAACCCTGCGTGGGACAAAAGCATTAAAAAAAATTTTAGGGTCGGCACTATAAATTAGGGTCGGTCGGGAAAGCGGAAACAAACATATTTTTTTCCTTTAAAAAGAACGGACACCTACAGGTGACTTAATGGATTGTTAGGGGAGTTACAATACAAGTAGCTCAACATTACGCTAGAGAATGGTTCAACACAAACAAATGGTTTACGTCACAATCATGTTTTAAAAATAATGCCTATAAAGAACAGCTCACCATTGTACAAGTATAGATAACAACACAGTGAGGATCTTTATTTACCGTAATTTCGGAATAATAGGTCGATGGGGTATATAGGTCGAAAGGCTCATTTTCAGCCTGAAATTTTGAAAAATCATAAGATAGGTCGAACTTACTATATAGGACAAGGCTTTGTTTCCCGTTTTCTTAAGATTTAATCGCAGATACAACGTATCAGAACAGGTAAACCCCTAAAATTATCGGGGTTATTCCGTGACATGAACGTATCAAGAAAATAAACAGGTATTTTAATGAGTACAGCAATTAAATACTGTTTTGTAAAAAAAATGTAGTTAAAACTTCTTTGAATTGTGTAACTACTTATTTTTATCCAACTTGCCTGTTCAATGCCTCCGTAGTTTTACACAGTTGTTAAATCAGAGGCATATATAACACGTAAATACGTTATTATTTACAGTCAAAAATCGGGTCAGATACCCGAGACCAAAGAATAGTAATTCCGATTTTAAAACAACTTGGACACATTCCTAATAAATTTTACTCAAACATTATTGACCGGTGGACGACAATTACATCGATGTCCGCCATTTTTATTTTTCATCTCCAGGGATATGCTAAAACACGCAAATGACCATTGAATGTATAAATCAAGCAACAGTTAAAAGAAATGAAATCATACTAACACTCTATAAATTTAATTTATAAATTTTAATTGAGAGTACATTCACAGTTTGACTTTCAACATGAATTACACAACATTGTTTGTTCAATGATGTGTAGCACTAATACCCTATAATGACACGTGGGTTTCTTAATCATGCCCCGCAGGCATTTAAACCAACAGTGAACACAGGTGTTAAACACCTTGCGTACACAACTTGTAAATCCCTATATCTGTCAGACAATTAAAATTCTATCTGTAATTCAATGTACTTCTTTTGTACAAAGCATTTAATAAAACTTATAATATTGTTTTTTTTAATTGAATTTAGGAATTGAATTGGTTATTTCACTCGTTTTACAAATAAACATAAGACAATAAAAAATATTTGATATTCTATTTCAATTCATCGCTACTAATAAATGGTAAAAACACAACAGTTGCGATCGTGAAAATTTTCCGTATTTTAAATTTTGATACGGTTGCGGTTTTACTTTTAGTACACGATCGCGACTTCCTAACATCACAAGATGGATACTGCATGATGTTAATGGATAATACGTTGAAGAATTATTTAAAAGATATAGCAACGTTGTTTTCTTTTGTTATCAACAGATAATTAATGGAACTTATTTTGTAAGAAAGCTATAGAATAAATATTTTATTGTTTACTGGAGCATTAATCTTTTTTTGCGAAAATAATCAAAAAAGTTACGAAAGTGGCACAGATTTGCTTTGAAATTGGCTTAAATTTTACTGATTTGGGGGCATTTTTCGTAAACTTGAGCCTTAAATAGGTCGAATTCTGAATATTGGTCGACCCCAGCGGTTCTGAGAAAAAAAGTATCCATCTATATTCCCGAAATTACGGTATTTATGCAAAAGGTGTTTATTTTCAAAAGGCTTGATCATGAAAGTTAATCATCGCAAACAAGTGTATGCCCGATAAATTGCAAAAAAAAAAATATCCCTGCCAAGAAAAGTTGATTTACAGTATATTGTGTTTTGTAGAATCCACAACCCTGTCGAGTCTACAACAGCTTTATTAATTCATAGATTTTCAAAGAAATGTAACATATGAGTCATCACTACAACTGTTCATCACTATAGTTATCTAAATATTCAATTCAAACATTTAAAGTTACAATTAAAGCTTACTAGAATTTCCACTAGTGGAATATAACTGAAGACTTAAGTTATTTCCAGTCATATTTTAAGGCTGTTTAAAGTTAATTCTACGTTTAACGTCACATCTAAATTTCAAAACCTACGAGGGAGGGAGGAAAAAAATAAACAAACAAAATTTTCAAACAATTGTGAATTTATTCAAACTAACCTATTCACTACATTAAAAACATTACAATTAAGTAATAAAGAGCATTTAATTGATAAGACACCTAAGATAAATTTCCATAGCAGATATTTTTCTTAGTATGTAAATCAGTTTGAGTCCTATTGTTAGCAAACAATGTATTCTAAGACTGAATGTGCAGGAAAGTGACTTTTATCTAGGCTTCAATTGTCCTTTGGATTTATATTGCCACACATCCATGGTACCCTGGAGGCAAATGCTTCTTTTTATGGGAATAGTTGATCAATATCTACAATTAAAATTATTGATGACAATATTTAAAACTGTTCATGTTGAAATATCTCAAATTGAATTATGTTGTATTTTTTCTTAGTACTACATCGATTAGCATTAAGTTTTGAAAGTGTGAATACTAATATCTGGACCATAATGATAGCTGTTAGATTATTTTTAATACCTTGAATTCCACACTAAGGACAGGATTCTTCATGTCTTGGAATACCCCAACTTCTTTCCTTACTCTCCTTCACTTGAAAGGCCCTATCTTCGGTAAGCTTCTCCCTGCTCAAACGGTTAAGACAAGTATTATCTTTTCCAAAAATTGTAGCTATTTGTTGGTATATGAATTATGAAGAAATCAATTACTTTACTCATTACTGTTCCTTTCGATTTTTACAGAGTATTTTTAATATGAAACATATCAAATAAGATTTGAATGATGCTTTTCACTGTATATAGATCTTGGTTTTTTGACACACTTTCCACTCGGTAAAAAAGTTTTTCGATTATCTCCAAAATACAATGAAAAGTTCAGCCAGTAGAATCACGAACTGAGAGTCTGTCACTGTCAGTTTGAACATGTGATTCGAAGACTGACAAAAAAAAAATCAACAAACTAGACTTTGTCATTAACTTCAATCATAAAATCACCTTTTTTTACTTACATTTATGGTCCCAAACTCTTTAATTCACTAGTTTTCTTTAATAAGAGACCAACTGCCTTTATCAAAGCACATTTTCTGTCACTACGGGAAGCAGAATTCAGTCGCTAATTGTAGAACCAAACCGGAACAGACATACGGAATTCCGAATTGTTTGTTTTTTTCAAAGACGAATTTCTCATAAACCTACGCGCGCGGGTGACGTTAAACGTAGTTTTAATTTTAAACAGCCTAAATACATGTATTGTAAGTCAATATGTAATATACTCTTCAAAAAAAGAAACGCATAGTAGGAACAATGCCCTGAAAATTTTTGATAGTTTCGTCATACCTTTTATTTTTAGGTCACCTGAGTAACTCAGGTGACCTATTGCTATCCGTTTTCGTCCGTCGTCGTGCGTCGTGTGTCGTGCGTCGTGCGTCGTGTGTCGTGTGTTAACATTTGAACATATTCAGCTTCTTTTCTGAAACCACTGAACCAATTTCAACCAAATTTGGTATACAGCATCTATGGGTGAAGGAGAACAAAAATTGTGAATTTCATGGTCCCCGCCCCCCTGGGGCCTAAGGGGTGGGGCCAAAACCACTAAAATTATTGCAATCTTTAAAAATCTTCTTCTTTACTCATGGACATCGAGCAGGCAAACTGTTAGCATGAATATAATAAGCATTGAGTCCTCTACCAAAACTGTGAATTTTATGGCCCCAGGGTCAGGGGTTCTGGTGTTAGGGCGGGGCTCTATAGATTATATAGTGAAAATGCATTTATTCTTTGAAAATCTTCTTCTCTGCTCCTGGGTATTAAATAAACTAACTAAGTACATAGTTATGATGAGCAAGAGTGCCTCTTCCAGATTTGTGAATTTTATGGCCCCAGGGTCAGGGGTTCTGGTGTTAGGGCGGGGCTCTATAGATTATATAGTGAAAATGCATTTATTCTTTGAAAATCTTCTCCTCTGCTTCTGGGTATTAAATAAACTAACTAAGCACATAGTTATGATGAGCAAGAGTGCCTCTTCCAGATTTGTGAATTTTATGGCCCCAGGGTCAGGGGTTCTGGTGTTAAGGCGGGGCTCTATAGATTATATAGTGAAATTGCATTTATTCTTTGAAAATCTTCTTCTCTGCTACTGGGTATTAAATTAACTAACTAAGTACATAGTTATGATGAGCAAGAGTGCCTCTTCCAGATTTGTGAATTTTATGGCCCCAGTGTCAGGGGTTCTGGTGTTAGGGCGGGGCTCTATAGATTATATAGTGAAATTGCATTTATTCTTTGAAAATCTTCTTCTCTGCTCCTGGGTATTAAATTAACTAACTAAGTACATAGTTATGATGAGCAAGAGTGCCTCTTCCAGATTTGTGAATTTTATGGCCCCAGGGTCAGGGGTTCTGGTGTTAGGGCGGGGCTCTATAGATTATATAGTGAAAATGCATTTATTCTTTGAAAATCTTCTTCTCTGCTCCTGGGTATTAAATAAACTAACTGAGCACATATTTATGATGAGCAAGAGTGCCTTTTCCAAAATTGCGAAATTTATGCCAATGATCCAAGTATATATATTTATGATGAAGAAAGGTGCATCTAGCAAAATGTTATTTTTATGCCCTGAGGAGAGGGGGGGGGTACATAGTCTGAAAATAAATTAATGCCTCGAAACCTGCTCTTTGGTATTAATCAACCATTTTATGATAAAATTTGCAAAATTTTGAAATATGTGGCCCCAGGGTCAGTGGTTCTTTTGGGGTGAGGTGCACAACTGGATAGAAAGTGGAAGAACATTTTCTCTTTGTAACTCTACCTCTGGGTATTGCATAAGTAGAGTAAGCATGCAAAGTTTTTTAATATGATAAGCAATGGTGCCTCTTTCAAAATTGTGAATTGTGAATTTCATGGCCTCTGGTTTAAAACACGAACTGTTTGAAAGTTGTTACACAATACTCAGGTGACCTATAAGGCCCGTGGGCCTCTTGTTGTATGAATACGATGTATTCGAGTGAAATGAATGATTTTTTAATGCAATTGTTAACTTTACAGCCATTCTACAAGTATCACAGACAAAAAGACCTAATTTTGCAAAATTTTCCCCAAAATTTTGATCTCAATTTTTATTCGTTGAATTACGATGCAATTCCTTTAGGTACAAAGGGCTATCAAAAGCGGGGGTTCTCGATATTTTGAATCTAATTTTATCTGAAAAATGATGCTTCCTTTAATTGCTGTATCTGAATGTTGCGTGGCACAAAAAGGAAAAAAGGGCGACTGGAAGCAGGGGTACCGCAATCTACAGTTGCAAGAGGTTTTAATGTTACACATAGACCATATCTAACCTATAAAACATAAACCATTAACATCGAACACCCAGTGTTCGCAAAAAATATGGTAGACTACGTGTGACATCAGTAGCACAGCATCACTTCCGATGATTACGCAAATTGCATGAATGTAATGCATGGACGTTATCTATAGCATTAGCTATCTCTGAACTGCACATAATTATCATCTAACAAGACCGTCTTCAGTTGACTACGAATTATTGCAAAAGGATAATTCATGCCGTTGTTCCGACCCCACAACACCCCAAATATCGACTTCAAAGATCTCAGATGAATAGAGTATGACCACAGCATAACTGCTGAACATTTTGGTTAACCTACTTATCCAGAATGTTTATCTGAAAGCCTCTTATAAGTTTAAGAGTGCTAATGCTTTTTAATGAAGGTTAGATAGATAACTGCCTGCAGGACATTAAAAAAAGTTGGTGGTGGTAGTGTAATGATATGGAAAATAATATTATAAGAAAGTAAGATTGATTTGGTTCGAATTCAATGGACTTTGATGGAAAAAGGTACTCTAACCATGTTCCACCTACACATACCCATTCAATTTTGCAGCATCCTAGAGCCGTATTGTAATCTCACAATACACAGCCACATATGGCTCGTTTGACACACCTATTCTTGCAAAGAAACAACAACCTGTTTCAGTCACAGTCATCTAAATTGCTAGAATTAATCCAAATTAAGCAGCATTAGACAAAATGGATTTACATGATTTGCCAAAGACAATCGCATCCCCAGACTCTGCAACACCTGACTAAAGTTCTCTTTTTTTGAAGAGTATATATGGTGTTTAAAGTAAACTGAATAAGTGGAAACTAAAGAAGATATATCAAGATGTTAATTAAAGTCAAGTTCTAACTTCTACACTGTTGATTGATTGATTGTTTACTGTTTAACGTCCCTCTCCAGAATATTTCACTGATATGGAGACGTCACCATTGCAGGTGAAGGGCTGCAAATTTGGGCCTATGCTCGGCACTCAAGGCCATTAAACAGGGAGGGATCTTTATCGTGCCACACCTGCTATAACACGGGGCCTCAGTGTATACGGTCTCATCCGAGCCCCATTTAGTCGCCTCTTACGACAAGCAAGGGGGTACTGAGGACCTATTCTAAACTGGATCACCACGGGAAAACTTCTATACTGTAAGTAAAGCAGTTGTAATGCAGGCACTACAGTAATAACTATGTACATGTGTATACCAAATGCATTTTAAATTATTATCATGATTATTTTCACTTTTTTTTTTCAAGAAATATCGCTGAAATGTGAAACACTTCTCTGACTTAAATTTAGACCCTTTTATAATAAAGTTTGTTAACTGCATGGATTTAGATAACAAATGGTGATTTTTTTTTACAAGATAACACTTCAAACTTTATGTTAATACAGTATATGGGTTTCATTTTCCAAGAATATTATTTGTTTAGACTTGAAAAAAATTCCTTATAATATACCATACATAGATGATAAGGTTTAAGATTGAGATTATCTTGATTAAGATGTTCAGTTTACTACATTCAAACCAAATATGGTATCATTTATCTATATTTTGATTTTGCAGTGTCCAAAACAATTTCCTGAAAAAAGATAAGCTCCTTGGTAATTTTTTTTTTAGCTTTTTTAAATAAGTTTTTTTATATTGATTATAAAGATGTTGCTAGTGTGTTTCATTGTACCAGTCAAAGTTTCAGAATGCAATTTCAGCAAAGATATGACCAGGTTAATGTTTTTGGTGCAGGTTAACATGGTCTGGCTATCCGAGCAACTATAAGCCTATGTTGACCAAACTTACTACATCTTAAGATGCATACTAAAAATACATTTTCTTGAGTGAACAGGTTAAAGTTTTTGGTGATGGTTTCATTTTATACTTTGAGATATTGACCAAACTTGCATATGGTACATCAGGATGTATTCTACTAATTTTTCGGATGCTGAATCTGACCTACATTTTCCGGTTGAGTGAACAGGTTAAAGTTTTTGGTGCAGGTTTCATTTCCAAGTTACTATGAGACATATAATGACCAAACTTACATGGATTACCTTAATCATACTACCAGGTGCAATCTGACCTACATTTTCCAGTTGAGTGAACAGGTTAAAGTTTTTGGTTGAACGAAGAACGTTGAGCCCTATAATGACCAAACTTGCATGGATGTTAATTTATGATGTTATTAGTAATTTCTGACCTACATTTTCATTGTTAAGAGAACAGGTTAAAGTTTTTTTCAGGTTTCATCCAAGTTACTATGAGACATTAAAAATGGAGTTAGGATGCATATTACAAGTCCTGCTTGGATGCTGAATCTGACCTTCATTTTCCGGTTGAGTAAACAGGTTAAAATTTTTTATGAAGGTTTCATTTCCAAGGTACAGTACTGTGAACCCTATAACGACTAAATTGCATAGATGGTACATTTTAAGATGCATACTACCAGACTTGCTTCGGATGCTGAATCTGACCTTCATTTTCCGGTTGAGTAAACAGGTTAAAATTTTTGGTGAAGGTTTCATTTCCAAGGTACAGTACTATGAACCCTATAACGAATAAATTGCATGGTAGATCTTTTTACCAGACTTGCTTCGGATGCTGAATCTGAGTAAACAGGTTAAAGTTTATTGCAGGATTCATTTCCAAGTAACTTTGAGCCCTATAATGACCAAACTTGCATGGATGGTACATAAGTACTATCGGATTGAATCTGACCTACATTTTCTGGATTAGTGGAAAGGTTAATTATTTTATACAGGTTTCATTTGCAAGTAACTTTAAGCCCTATGTTGACCAAACTTACATGGATGATACATCTTAGGATGCACACTAATGCACTTGCTTCAGATGCTGAATTCGACATACATTTTCCAGATAATAGACCTCGTAAAAGTTATGGGTGCAAGTCTATCACCAAGAAACTATAAGGTTTATATAAACCAGTTGCACAAATGATGCATCATGGGATGAAAACTCTCAATCTTCCTTCAGATGCTGGATTTTAATTACATTTTCATGATGAAGAACTAGTTTTTAGTTTTTATATAGGTCTATTCCAAAGTATCAAATTTGCATAAATTTTGCATTTTTGGATGTACACTTTTTGTTGGTTAATTGTGTGACTTAATTTGCCTTACTATAAAGACAACACACGTTGAGGTGAGCTCTGTAATCTCTGATTACCTATGTTTATTTTTTGAAATTATATTAGGCTATATAAATAAGGCTATTCTGGCTATTTCAAGCCAACTGACATAGAAAAATCTCTTACTTGATATAGAGATTGTTTATGATCAGAGGGTATTTCATGACCTTAATCAGAGGTATTTCTGACAAGTTCAAATTTTGTAATTGAGTATCATTGGAAGCTCATATTTTTAAGTTTTTTATGACCTCAAGGTTAGTCATGACCTTGGCAGAGGTCATTTGGGCAAGTTCAAGGTCACCGATAATAGTGAATTTAAAACAGGTCTGTAATTTTGTAATAGAGAGACATTGCAGGTATCCGGATTTCACTGAAAGATTATTAATGACCAAAGGATATGACTTGTATAATAATTAGGGCCCCGCTCTGTGGGCACCCTATAGTGATCAGTCCGTCTGTTCGTCTATCCTAAATCTCTTGTCTGGAGCAAATCTTTTCTCTCTTTAAGTTTAATATTCTCTTTATTATATTTCATTAATTTTCTTTTTCACAAAAGTTGAGATTGTTGTCCTACCATTGAGGAAAAATTGTTTACATCTACATTAGATGGACAGAAAAGGTGATCTTAAATGCTTGTGATAATCACTGCAATATAAAATTGTTCTTTGGTATGTGGGTTCGATTCCCAACCAGGGCTTAAAATGGCAAAGTATATTATCTAAATCATTTTCTACATGTACATATTAATGAAAATATTGGAATTTCATCTAAAAATTTCTCATGAATTTGCATGATTTATTGATTTTTTTTTTAGAAATAACTTTATATATTTTTGTTATTTCATATTTTGCATTTAATGTACAAAATTCTTCAAATTTACTTGTTCTGCAATATACATTATACATGTATCCAAATCTTATGATAATTTAGTTTGCTGATGCTGGTGCTAAAGGAGGAATAATTATGCTGCCCTGAGCCTCCACCAAAGAGTTTTTTTATAAGTTAAAAAAAAAGAAATTCTTTAAGGTGATCTAAATATCCCACTGCTCTAAATTTCAACACTTTTTAGCTCACCTGAGCAGAAGGCTCAATTGAGCTTTTCTAATCAAAATTTGTCCATCATCTGTTGTTGTTGTTGTCATTGTCATCATTGTTGTCATTGTTGTAAATTTTTCACATTTCATCTTCTTCTTAAGAACCATTGAGCCAATTTTGAACAAACTTAGCACAAAGTTTTCTTGGGCAAAGAAGATTCAATTATTTCAAATCAATCGCCAGGCCTTCCTCCAAGGGGAGATAATGTGAATTAAAGAAAAATTAATGGCATCTTTTGAAAACCTTCTTTTCTAGAATCACTGGACCAGGAAAACTGAAACTCATGTGTAAGCATCCTCATGTAGTGTATATGACCTCTGCGGGTAGAGTGGGGCCACAATGGCTAATCAAAGTTTAACATAGGAATCGAATACAGCTAGAGGAAAATTTTTTAAAAATCTTCTTCTCAAGAACCACTGGACCGGAAAGTTGAAACTCATTTAATGTTTCAAGTTTGTTCAAATCATAATCCCGGGGAGCAGGATGGGGCCACAATGGTGGGTCAAAGTTTAGCATAGGAATACATGAGAAAAATCATTTTCTCAAGAACAACAAACCCATGATTGGTCATAATTATATGGAAGCAACCTCTGTTAATGTAAATGTATGCTTTTTCAAATCATGATCCCTGAGGGTTATGATGGGGGCACACTGGGGGATCATAAAAATATGAGATATACATGTATGAAAATAATATTTTCTGTAATACCTATTTAACTTGTACATGTATATAAATCATGATAATGATGGGATGCTTTTTAAAGCAGAATATCACATTTTTTTCTGTGCTCGTAAAATAAAATCAAAGTAATCTACAAGAAATAATATAATTGATTTTAAACAGTCTGCATTTATAATTCTTGTAAAAATAGAATTATGTGTATCTCGATTTAAACAGTTAATAGAACTGCATGAGTACTGTTATAGGTTAACTATTATAAATAATATATAAAAGTATTGGCAATAGAAAATAGAAATCAATTCATTATTGGTAACAAAGGTCAGATTTGATTATTTTGACTGAATAGTGGACCTCATCAATATTAAATCTGGTAAGAAAATTCATTGCAAATTATTGTGTCAGGAAAGATTAAACTCATGTGGAATCAATCTCAGAAAGTGTAGATTAAAATTTGGTCAAATCATGACCCCCGGGGGGTAGGGTGGGGCCAAAATGGCCGATCAAAGTTTTACATAGGAATAAATAGGGAAACCCTTTAAAATTTGCTTTTCCAGTACTTCAAAGCCATGATTAGTAATAATTATTAGGGCCCCGCTTGGCGGGCACCCTATAGTGATCAATCTATCTGTCCGTCCGTCCTTCTAGCTGTCCGTCCATCCATCCACCCAGCTTTACATCCATCCGTCTGAAATATCTTGTCTGGAGCATATCTTCTCTCTCCTTGGCCCAATCTGGCTCATACTTCACGCACAGAGTGCCTTTAGGTAACCAGTGTTTAGTGACCTTGAATCATGTTTCTAGGTCAAAGGTCAAGTTCATAGCAGAATTCTATTAAAATCCTTCTCCGGAGCATATATTCTCTCTCCTTGGCCCAATCTGGCTCAAACTCAAACCACAGAGTGCCTTTTGGTAACCTATGTGCAGTGACCTTGAACCATGTTTCTAGGTCAAGGTCATAGCAGAATTTTATGAAAAATCCTTGTCAAGAGCAAATCTTCTTTCTGCTTGGCCCAATCTGGCTATTACTTCACTCACAGAGTTCCACTGTTCAATGTGCAGTTAACTTGGTCGAAGTTTCTAGGTCATGGTCAGAATTAGCCTCTCTATTTAAAATCTTTATTTGGTGCATAAAATTTTTCCTTTAATTCCAGTACATTTATATAACTGGGGATACAGGATAACTTCTATATATATCTGTAAATTCGCAAATATCATTGAAGTCGTACTAAATGACTTTTACTGTATTACACAAATGTTCCTCTTCAAAATAAACCCTTTTAAACTACCTTACATTTTCATGTTCATTGTTGAAAGCTGTGCCCTTTAAGATCATGGCCACCATCTCAATGATATAGTATGGAATTATCTCCAGTTAGTGTAGATTCTAGTTTGTCTAAATCATGATCCACTGGAGGTTAAAATTCAAGCCCCCCCCCCCCCCACCTCGGTAAACTTTGTCCTGATCTGATCTGAACTACAACATTACCCTATTTAGATTATGTAACTATGCTGCTTGAGGTGGGGAAATGGCAATGTTCAAGGAACATTTTCAAGAGTATAACGTTTATTTTTTAACATTTTGACGCTGATGCTATGTGTCTGTTCCTTTACAAGCCAAGATGTGCTGATGTAGGGGGCAGATACATATTTTTTTTCTTCATTTTTTCCTTTATTATTTTATTATAAGTTGCATGATTATATAATGAGGGAAGCTCCACCCCCTGCCCCCCCCCCCCCCGTAAGATTCATAAAACCATGAATTTCATATGTCATTGTTAAAATTCATTCCTAACACATCGAAATTTCAGAAATACTGTGGTTCATATATAATGAGTATATGTTATCAATTAGTAGCAGAGACATAGCATCGTTTTTAGAAGAGGAAGGCCAATCAAAAGGAAAATTGCCCAAATTCAAAAATATTTTTTTTGTTTTAAGAGGAGGAGTGGGGGGTGGGGATGGAGTTGGGGGTAGAGCCAATTTTTTTTCAAAGCCAACTTCTTACAGTGGCAATTCTTTTTTGGCATACAATACTAGATTTCCTTGATATACTTTAACTGTAGTTAAAAGGGGGCAACCAGCATTTCAATGAACATTTTCAATAGTAACAGTAATGTTGAGAAAAAAGTCCCCCCTTGCTTTTTGCCTGAGTAGTATTAAAGTTTCGCATTTGATATTTTTGCGCAGGTGTAACATGATATTGTATGGAATTCTTTTTATTGTTTTGAACTTTTTTTGTTTAAAAATGCAGAATCGAATGTATATCTAATAATCATTTTGATTGATTTAGATTACATGTATATCACATGTTTGTATTAGTGATTTCATTTTGGCACAACATGATTTCCACACTTCTTTATCCGTAGTCAATAACAGCTGTAGAAGTTCACCCAACCGAAAATGTCTACTAGCAGAGGAGCATTATACCTTAAATTATAAAGTTAGATTGTTATTTTTAAATTCAGATACAGAACTCAGGGGTTTGGGGGGTCTTAAAATCAAGGGTCTGTGGCCCGTTTCATCAAAGACAGTACGCCTAGTCGTTCACGTAGCGCAAAGCGATTGTATACAGCATGCTTAAGTTTGGCCAAAATACGTCTACTCATTGGTAGGCATGAGTTCTTAACTATGAAGATTTTGGGGAGTGGAAATTGGGGAGGGGGTATACACCCAACCGGGGAGATAGTTGTAATACTCTAAATTTCTTCATAAATGATTGCCTTATTTGGGATTCAATTTAATACTGTATCTTTAATTTTGACAATCCTGCATTTATACGCAATTAATTGTATAAAGTGGACCTTCAGATATCCGGACGCCAGATATCCGGATGCTAGAGTATCCGGACGATTTTCCATCGGAACGAAATTTTTAAATGTTATTCTGTCTTGTTTAACTGGTGATTCAGATATCCGGATGCTTCACATATCCGGACAAATTGAATGGGAACCAAAGCGTCCGGATAAACGGGGGTCCACTGTATTTTATTTATGATGAGGCATTGTATATCCACAACACCATGTACTTTTATCATTCACTAGAAAGAAACCTATTAAAAACGTACTTTTTTGGAGGGGTACATTTTTCAACCAATCGTAAAACGAAGTGGGCCTCTTAAAAATATATACTTGTACATGTATATATCGTGCTCGAAAACTCCAAATCTAATTTACCTGTTTGCTTCACGTTTAGACGCATGAATCTATAGAGTGTGGTCAGGGAGGTTTAATTATTTAAGTACAAATCAAGAGTAAAGTAGGCGGGGAATGAAAATTACCTTTGACCCTCTTAAAGAGTTTAGTACGTTGGTAGGAAGAATCATAGTTATAAAGTTTAGG
Organism: Saccostrea cuccullata; assembly: GCF_032062105.1. Taxonomy (NCBI): domain Eukaryota; kingdom Metazoa; phylum Mollusca; class Bivalvia; order Ostreida; family Ostreidae; genus Saccostrea; species Saccostrea cuccullata. The sequence goes on from NW_026935536.1 coordinate 31,703, forward strand.
AATTGAAGGGAAGGACACCCCTATAAGATTTTTAGATTTGGGAAAGAAAATTACAATTTTTAATTTTCCAAAAAGTTTCTCAGATGGAAGTTTTGTTTACTGATGACTATGTCTCCCTCACCTTTGAAAAGAAAACTCAAGGAACTACTCTTACGTGCAGAAAAGGTTGTTAGCGTTCAAAAGAGGAGAAAAGAAGAGATGGGGGGGGGGGGGTATTTGCCAACTTTTTTAAAGGCAAGGTACTTTCAATTCCATTTTTTTTTCACATTTCCTGGATATAACTATACTAGGGTCAACAAGTAGGGAGGGGGCAACTATCCCTTCAATGAACATTTCCTTTAATAGAGGTAGTATTGGGGAAAAAAATAGCTGTGATTTTGTTCTTCATTAAAAAGTGACATACCTCTTGCTCCGCCCCCCTCCCTCACATCTGAAAGTGTCTGTGTGTGTGTGTGTGTGGGGGGGGGGGGGCTAGTGCCCCCGCTACCCCCTGTGATTACGCCTATGGAGCAAATAGTATGGCATACAAGGTACATTGTACATGTAATGGAAAAATCTGTAATTTTTCATGATGATGCATATTTTGTATTATTTTAATGATTCTTAATAATTTAGTTGACTAGTCCATTAAGTATGCCGAGTTACATATACAATATTGTAACGAGTATTCTCTCTATTCCAGTATCAAATCCAACGGGTGACGCTGGGGGTGGGGAAGGGAGAGAGTGAATGTGTGAAAAATACATTTACAAAAACATTTCTTTTCTTAGACCTTTACTTTTAGAGTTTAATCAGATGGCATGTTACAAGTCGTTAATACCGTATTTTATAATAAGTAGATTTAAGATGCATGTTTTCTACAATTTATGTCCCCAAAAATTCATATGATTTTTCATTTAAATTCAATTATATGTGGCCGTATGTTTATGTTTTTTGCTCATGTGCAATGCAGCGGTGTCAAGTACAGTTGTTTGGCCAGTTCCGAATAAGAAACCGATTCGGCTGAACTATAAATATACTAGACATTATTTCAAAATTTAAGTGTTTTGTCAAGGTAGTTTGATGACTTGTGGAATCAACTATTGTTTCATAAAAATTTATCCTGCCTTTAAAAAAAATTATTACGCATGTTACCATAGGTGTCATTTTTACCAGTTACGAATAAGCCGACGAGTTCCGGATAGCCCAGAAATTCTTATTCAATTCAACTTAAAAACTAGAGGTACTGTGAGCATTAGCTCACTAAAAAATACCCCCCGCCCCCCATATGGTTATAACTGGTTGAAAAAGCCCATGTTTTCCTGTGGCCGGGAAACCCAAAATATGCGTCGAATCAAAAAGTAAAATAGGAGGTGCACAATGGCAATATGTAATAAAGATTCTGTGAAAGTTTCATCAAATTTATTTAGTGGTATGAGAGGAGTTGCGGATAAGAGATGGGTACCCAAAAGACGTAACAGACGGACGGACGGACGGACAGACAGACGGACGGACGGACGGACGTACAGACGGACGGACGGAATTAACGATTACTATATACCCTCCCGCTTTTCAAGCGGGGGGTATAAAAATATACGTCCCAGATGTTATCCATTAGCATGCCTAAGAAAAGTTAAATTGATTTCTTACCAATATATCATTTGTATTTCCAAAGGTTGAAGAGAAACTAGGGGTACTGTGGGTACTGAGCTCATTTTAATGATACACCACACCTTCTTTATGATTAATTAAGACAAATTTCAAGTTTTGCTCTGGTAGACCCGAAATTAGTGTCAGATCAAAATGTAAAATAAAAGTTCATTATGTCACAATGTAATCAAGAATCTGTGAAAGTATCATTAAATTTTATTCAGTGGTATAGGAGGAATTGCGGATTAGAGATGGATAAGCCTTTCAATTACAAAGAGTAGCGGTATCTATGTTTTTCTCAGGGAGCCCAAATTTTGTGCCTGATCCAAAAATAAAATAGTTTTACTTTGGCACTGTTAAACAAAGATTCTGTGAAAGACTCATTAAATTCTGTGAAGCTTCAATAAACTTCATTCAGTGGTAGAAGAGGGGTTGCGGATAAAAACTGGATAACCCAGAGCATATCAGACGGACGGACGTACAGTAAGACGCACGGACGGACATAAAAACGGGTGGATGGACAAACATTCCTTTACTATATACCCCTTTCTTCCCGTTTTACAAGCGGGGATATAATAGATCAGGCTTACAATGAAGAAAACAACGGAGAGTGAATTTATGAAAGTGTTTAAAATGGGTATTCGGAACTGGTAAAATAAGAAGACGCAAATATTTCGATATCTTCCAGTGTTCTAAACATTTATTATTGACAAGTTTTTAGTATATGTTAGAGTACATATCAAACTTACTTTTGATACCTGGAACGTGGTTTTATTTGAAAAAATTATAAATCTACAGAGATTTTTCTTCAGACTTGCGCGTCGCGGTGATTCACGTTTGATGCGTTGTAAAAGTATGTCGACTGTTTCGAGGACGATAATGAAACCAAACCGAGGGTAAATAATCAAAACTTTGCATAATTCAAACGCTAATAAATAAGCCTTCTTACCATTAAAAAAATTATTTTTACACCGTTGAATTTATTAAAAATCAGTCCTTACATTACTAATTATTCGGAACTGGCCAAAATCCGGAACTGGTCAAACGACTGTACTTAGTCCTGAGACTGAAGATACTGTTTGTACGAAAACGCAATTTAAGCCCGACTAAATATTGGCGTAATCTGTGGACACACTGTAATAACGCACTATGAAAATTTAAGCACTTTGAAAAAATTCAAAGTGCGTTAAATTTGGGACCAAGCTAACTCACTTTGAAAAACAAATTTTCTTTTCAAAGTGAGTTTATATCGACCATGTTAACGCAATTGAGGTTATCTAACATTAGACAAATGAAATGAAGAATTGCCTACTTGGCGCAGACATGGAAAGTGGTCTAAAATTTAATGCTAATAGTCAGTGCATGGAATAAAAAACAGGTGATAATTGACTTATATTTCCATTTCTTATTTTTTTCTCCATGATAACTCTTTGAAAGTTTTGGGAGTATATTCTTGATAATTCTGCCGACATGTAAATTAGGCAGGTCGATAGGTCAGCAGGTAAGGAGGCGTTATACGCATGAAAATCTCGTGAACATCTGTCTCTCTGTCTGACGCTAAAGGAAGCCAAATATGCATGTAAGTTTCGTGCGGCTGCCTTTGTGTTTGACATCAGTGTGCGAGGACTATTGAAATTGGCATGGAAGTCGTCGTGTAATTTAAATCGATTAGTCTATATTCTTAATTTCTAAGTCTACAATTTTACTTCACAATTAAATGGAAATATATGGAATCACTGTTTAGTTTTTAGAGTATGCCAGGGACATCAACAAAAGTGGGAAACATGGGATAGTTTTGAAGCCCGTTATGCAAATTATCCCATGTTTCTCACTATTGTTGATGTCCTGGCATACTCTCAAAACTAGACAGTGATTCCTTAAACATATTTTATCATAAATGGTATAGTCATTAATGGATTATACATTTAATTAAAGGTTTAAAGTTTTTATATGAAATTAAAGTTTACTATAGGTTGCTACTTCAACAGATCAAAGCCAAAAAATATTACATGTTATGCTGTTAAAAGAATGTTACCAGAAAAAGGGAAAGGGGGAGGATGGAGAGGCGTTGGTAAAAAAAAATATTATAGTATAAGAATTATTTGTTTCTATACTTAACGTCTTCAAATCTTGATATTTAAAAATGCAAGATATTTTTGGGCGAAATCGGTATATTTTGATAAAAAATAACTTGGGTTCCCTAAGGTTGAATGTATCCATACTTGTAAATATATACGATCTACTTAAGATGTATAAACATTGCATTCGTCTCCTTAAGGTATATATTGCATTTGTCTACCTAAGGTATATATATTGCAAATGTCTCCCTAATGTATATATAATGCATATGTGTCCTTAAGGTATATATATTGCAAATGTCTCCCTAATGTATATATATTGCATATGTCTCCCTAAGGTATATATATTGCAAATGTCTCCCTAATGTATATATATTGCATATGTCTCCCTAAGGTATATATATTGCAAATGTCTCCCTAATGTATATATATTGCATATGTCTCCCTAATGTATATATATTGCATATGTCCCCTTAAGGCATACAATATGGTTTTTAAATATTAGGGGGACACCAAATTATATATATTTTTAAAAACTAATGTTTTCTTAATTTTCATTGTGAAAAACTCAAAATTGTTCTTTGTTATATATAAATTTGCGCTTAAAACATCACAAAGTGAAAGATTAAAAAATATACAAAATGTCCCCTTAAGGCAGAATATTATGTCTGGTACCCCTTATGTAGAAAGCAGATATATATATATATATATATATATATATATATATATATATAAATCAAAATTAAATCCAAGATAAACAAACAAGTTTACGTTTAATTTTTTACACTAAGCGCTTTCGCCGTTACGGCTCTTCAGAGTGTAACAATGATAATAAAAACAATACAACTTCGTTGTTATGACGTCGTTATTATGACGTCACAAAGGCAGCGTTATACATTGGCACAGGTAAATGTCAAAAAAGCGCCAAATGTATAGAGTTAAACACATGTACATTGTAATAAAATGGAACATTTCTTTAGAGCTACAATGTTCAATTTACATTTAATTTAGGCTGAAATAATTTAACAAAATAATCTTCCTTGGCCCTCCGTAATTGTTCATTATCTTCTGTGATTTTATAAAACGGAAATATCAAAAAGTTTCCATTCGCACATGAATCAAAATGTTCACTGCAAGGTGTATTCCTGACGGAGGGGTCTCGTATTTGTTGTTTATGGACTCTTACACGGTCAGCTAGTTTGTTACCGGTCTGTCCAATATAGTCTTCCCCGCATGAAGTACAAGTACAAGTCATACAGTATATTAAATTTCTAGTTTTGCATGACATATTCGCATTGACGGTAAACGTAGACGAGGACGCCAGGAAAACAATAAGGAAATCCCGCTGGTCGTTACCCATAACCCACGGAACCTTAATATATATAACTCCGTAAAACAGTGTTTTCCTATTTTACAGCAATCCCAAAATTTAAAGGAATTAATTGACCCGAAGAGCATCATCTATAGCCGACGCCAACCTCCAAACCTAAAGAAACTCCTAACAAGAGCCAGATTCTCATCGGATGAGGAAAAACGCACTGTAGCCAAATGTATGGATCCCCTGTGTGGAACCTGCCCTTATTTAAAAACCGGAGAAAATTTTACATTTAAATGTGGTAAAACGTTTACCGTCAATGCGAATATGTCATGCAAAACTAGAAATTTAATATACTGTATGACTTGTACTTCATGCGGGGAAGACTATATTGGACAGACCGGTAACAAACTAGCTGACCGTGTAAGAGTCCATAAACAACAAATACGAGACCCCTCCGTCAGGAATACACCTTGCAGTGAACATTTTGATTCATGTGCGAATGGAAACTTTTTGATATTTCCGTTTTATAAAATCACAGAAGATAATGAACAATTACGGAGGGCCAAGGAAGATTATTTTGTTAAATTATTTCAGCCTAAATTAAATGTAAATTGAACATTGTAGCTCTAAAGAAATGTTCCATTTTATTACAATGTACATGTGTTTAACTCTATACATTTGGCGCTTTTTTGACATTTACCTGTGCCAATGTATAACGCTGCCTTTGTGACGTCATAATAACGACGTCATAACAACGAAGTTGTATTGTTTTTATTATCATTGTTACACTCTGAAGAGCCGTAACGGCGAAAGCGCTTAGTGTAAAAAATTAAACGTAAACTTGTTTGTTTATCTTGGATTTAATTTTGATTTATAACTTAACCTATACCATGGACTTCTACAACATTTTCCCTATATATATATATATATATATATTCACGTTAGATATTGTCAAAATTTAACACAATGCATGGTATCTAATTTAACCTTTACTTAACAGTTCTAATAGATGTAATAAGAATATATATAAAGTCCACCGAGAACCTGTTTTAAACGTAATAATTCTCCTCATGTCCCTGTGCTAAAAATAGCGACATGTAATACAATAAATACTAATAAAACAAACGGGGCGGGGCACTTTGAGAGGAGTGGGAGGGGTCCTAGGGAGTTTTAGTATAAGATTACATAGCAAAAGCTCAAAATCTTCTTGAAATATCGCCCGAAAATGATAGTGTTTCATACAAACAGCATGTATAAATTTACGACCTTGAACTTTGACCCTTTGACCTCAAAATCAATAGAAGTCTTCTTTAGACAACATGGATTGGTTATGTAAAATATCATTGCAAAAGCTCAAAGGGTTCTCGAGATATCCTGCATGAGGAAACGAAAGTGTTATAACAGACAGAATTTGCTTATTTATGACCTTGACCTTTGACCCTTTGACCTCAAAATCAATAGGGGTCTTTTTTAGTCCATGGGGAGTTGCTGTGCTAAATTTCATTGCAAAAGCTCAAAGGGTTCTCGAGATATCGTGTGGAAACGAAAGCGTTACAGACAGACAGAAAGACGGACGTACGGACAAACCCAAATTAATATCCCCCACTTTTCAAGCGGGGGACAATAAGCTAGATGGTGATATTAACATCTAATGGCTGAGTAAACCAATGCATGATATATCAATTGTCAATTAACAATGTTTTTTTTTTTTTCAAATCTTATGTCAATACGATATATCCCGATGAGCTTGAAATAAAAGATACCACAGAATCTGATACATTTACTATCATTCCAATAACAGCGTGTCTCTTTGCCTAACCGAGCGTGGTAAAGTTTCATATGTTGATTACCATATTATTCATCGATTGGATGTTTAATTCCAATGAAAGCAATACTACTTTGCATATGAAATACAAAACCCAGCAATACCACTTACAATACCAGGTCCGGCACAATCTCTTGATTAAGCTATATAGCTTGATTTAGCTATATAGCTTTATTAAGCTATTCAGAATAGCTTTATTAAGCTATTTTCTCAGACTTTTTTCTCAAATGTGTTATTTTTTTCAACATGTGCAAAAAGTCGCTCCTTGGTGCAGTGGAAATATTAAACTTTGTACTCTTCTGAATACAATGCAGGTAAAAATCACTCACCAAATTGTGTCTCCTTTTTTGGGGCTATTGATGAGTGACCACACAGTTATTTCTTGAATGAAATTATAAAGGAGGCCAGTCATGGCCAACAGGATAATTGATTAGTAACAGCTAAGCACAATGAGAAGCAATCATACTTACCCATGCCTCACCGCACACACAGTTACTCAAACAATGGAAATTCATATTTTGCTTAAAAGTATTCAACAGCAGCAATGTTAAAACTTTCTATGATTTAGGTTGTATTTTTGATAGTCCATAGTACATATATGAATAGTCAAATATTTGCGACTTTTTGTTTATTTCTTTCAAAAAAAGTTTTTGTGAAAAATTGCATATAAATAGCTTTATCAAGCTATTTTGAATAGCTTAATAAAGCTATATAGCTGTAGAGAGAACATTAATGCACAGTTTGCATATATTTTTTTTTGGATTTTTTAAGGCTCTGCTGAATTCTGTAGCTGCGCAGTTCTAAGGAGCATATCAAAAGCATTTTTCTGCAAAAGTATAGATTACATATGCACAAATTGTAATTTTGACAATATGGGCAAATAGAAAAAAAGGTTTTTTTATTCATTAATTAAATCTCCTAGCCCACTCTGAATGATTCCTTTTCAAATGTTGCTCCGCTGTAATGAAAATTGTAAATGTTTATTTGACACAGTATACGAGGGGTGATCAAAAAGTAAACGATATCTTAGGTATTTGATAGTTATATTATTGTTGAAACATTCAAGTATTTTTCAAAGTGTAAATTGGAGGTCTTTGATAGCATATTGTTTAATTAAAAACACATCCCTTTTCAAACTTGCTTTCACCGGGCAACATAACAAGTACATTTGTATCATATTTAACCATCTGCCTTCCTTCACTAAAATGATCTATCCAATCATTGATTGAAATTATAGGAAGTCATTAGTTTTAAGAAACTTTGAACAAATTCTTATACGCTACTTCAAAGGCATTTCTAAGATACACTAATCTTATAGTCGTTTTTTGAACGAGTTCCACTGAGACAACCATTTTTCGTCAACAGTACCTGCATAATGACGTCACAAACATGGAGCAAAACTTTATTCAGCATATGCTATTTATAGAACTTGTGTTTGGCTATGTGTGCACCACATTTTTTCTAATCTGAATTGTGATTTTGTAGATATAGAGATAGTTCGCGAACTTTTTGATCACCCTCGTACTAGTAGGTACTAAATCAAGGTCATTCTTATCGATTTTATGTGTCTAATTTCTTTGTGTTGCATTGGTAATAATTAAAATTTTCATATAGATAATATAAGTTATCTGTGGCAAACTTACAAACTCTTAATTTTTTACTTTGATGGTGCTCATTTTTCCTTACCTGGAATCAAAGAGTTTAAGATTTTTTTTATATCAATACGTACACTATTTAACAACTGTTCGATAATAATGCTTAAATAAATTACTTCAAGCCACACTATAAAACATTTCCTCTAAAAGTGTTCATATTATTTGAAATATTTTGCAACTGCAATTCTCTTCTACATTTAAAGATTGTTATGTCCCTCCGTATTAAGAAGAGGTCTGGAAAACAAAATTCTGTGCTAAAAATAGACCACGTGCTCAATCCATGAACTACTTTCATGGTTTTTTACACTCTTTTTGAAGACAAGGGTACCTTGTTTTGAACTTGAAATTATCATTCAAAAGTGCAAAATTTAGACAATTTCTCAACAAATGGTTGTAGAGAGAACATTAATGCACAGTTTGCATATATATTTTTTTTTTTTTGGATTTTTTAAGGCTCTGCTGAATTCTGTAGCTGCGCAGTTCTAAGGAGCATATCAAAAGCATTTTTCTGCAAAAGTATAGATTACATATGCACAATATGCATTCAGTTATGCATATTTATTGTATCTTTATCATAAGGACTTAAAATTTGATCAAAATATAATGTATTTTAGCCATTTGAAGAAATCTTTACATTTGTTCTCACTGCACTAAAGGTGGCCGAACATCCCCCTTAAATAGAACATCAATTTATTTCAGTTTTGGTTTCGATCAATTTTGGAAAAAAAGATATTTAAATAGAGAAGTTATTGTATCCTATAAATAATGACGAATCAGATCATGCCTTTTTTATCTCAAAAAACCTATGCCAGCAGAGTAGATGTAGCCAACCTGGGTTCTGTTGCATGACGAAACATTTTTAACAAAAAGCGCGTCAATTGAAATTCATACATTCATTCAATTCATACATTCACAAGAAGATATCAGAAAAAAGTAAGTACAGTATATGGATCTTTTTTTTCAGAATTTTTTTTTCAAATTGTGCTGTAAGAATACTTAGAAATATGCAAAGCCATTATCACAATATGCGAAAATTTTAAGGCTGAGGATTTGTATGCAAGTCAAATCTCCCCTCAATAAATAAATTTATGGCAGAAAATTTTAAGGCTGAGGATTTGTATGCAAGTCAAATCTCCCCTCAATTAAATTTACGGCAGAAAATAACAAGAAATTTACATGGCACTAGAAAAGATATTTTGATTTCGAAAGGAACATTACAATTAACTTTTTCAGTTTCTTTAAAAAAATGTTTATAAAATTTTTAGTTCTTAATAGGTGTACATGTACATGTAATATTATTTCTAAAATCTTGTTGTCCTTATCGTTATATATTATGCTTGAATATTGATTACCTAAGTTATATAAAACTTACGGACGTCAAATTGTCAAAATACTGTTGAATTATGATTAACTGGCTTAAATAATTTACAATATGTTATGATAGTATTTTATAGTTTGTTTATAGCTTTTTTTCTGTTAATTTTCACAGTTTCACTAGAATGCTTAAATTTATTACAGTGTACAGTGACTGGAACTTTGATTTAAAATAGTCAAAAAATGAAGCTGTGATCGATGATTGAACTCTTACACATTTACTCGTAATATGTCGCACTTATTCAAACTGTAGATTTTTTCCCCCAATCTTCTTTTATACAAAGTAACAAAGAATCATGCTTAAATATGCGACATCTAGCACAATTATGAAAATCATTTTTAAAAACTCAAAACGAAGCTACTCACAATTTCAACTTTAATGGATACGAATGAGGATTGAAGTATGCTTGATACAAGTAATCATTAAGAGGATTTCCTGTGACAAAAGCCAGTAATATTCTGGAAGAAATTTGCTAAATTGTAAAATCATTTACATTTGATAATGATTATGATCATTTTATTAATTGGCACAATACTTGCAATCAGAATAAAAAAACATCTTGTTATTACATGTAAAAAAAAAAAGGAACGGTTAGAAATGTGTTTGTTGAAGAAGCATGTGTGACGAATAGCAACAAATTTATATGTAACATTTCTTTTATGATTCAGTGAACTTTTGCATCAGGACTTTATATAAAATGTTGGATTTTCTCAAAATACGAGGGATGTTAGAAAAGTTCGCGGACAAGTTCAATTGTGAGCGCGCTATTTCCACGAAAGCGGTCATACTTTCCAGATAGAATCTTCACCTTTTTTCTAATAAATATACAAAAAATTGTTGCTCTCCGGTGATTATTAAAAAATATACAGCTTTTTTAGTTTGATAAAACTTGCTTCACGGAGCATGCTACATTTTGGCACGTTTACATCACAAAGATCCTTTATTAAAAATAAAAATTGCACAATTGTAGCGCAGAGATTGATGATATTTTACCTGCCGCTAAAGTATACATAAAACTTCACTGGGAGAAATTTTGAACTAAATTAGAGGGTATTTGACTGTTTTATAGTCGTTTGTATGTGGTCATTGCGTAAAAACACAGCCAAAAATCGGAACGTCATTGAGCGTCATGGAGCACTGCTCTACGTAAAAATTATGTATGCAGACTGGAAAATGTCTAAAAATAGATTAAAATGTTCAAGATGCTGCCGGGAATTTCCTACAACTACAAAGGACAAGTTTTCAAATGGTTGTAGCTTCATAAGAATAGAAAGATTGACATTTTGAAAGATTAACTCCAGCGATACTTCAATACCCCCGTATCGCATGAACGTTGCGTTGCGCCTATATGGTTTTTGCATAGTTTCCATACCTGATCGATTAACTGATTAACTGCATAAACGGTTTTTAAGATCTCAATAATATCCGAATCAGTACAAAAGACATTGTAGAAGAAAATTAACATGTCTTGATATAGAAATTCAATTTTAAAGTAGAAAAAAAGATCAGAAAAATCTAAAGATTTATGGAACTGCGACAAGGCTTAACAGGTTGAAATCTGGCTGTCACGTCGCCTTACGTCAAGTGATTGCTCCGTGAATCCCATAACCTCATAGTAAAAATCATTGTAAATCTTCAAGATTTTATTATATGGACCTGATTTTTTACATACCAATAAACAAAATGTAGGAATTTATTCAGACATATGTCATACTTCACAGTACACAATAGATTTTCCGTAATTCAATGTATCCGCGAACTTTTCTAACGACCCTCGTAGATTTGGAAAGTTTTGGTTTTTAAAAGAAAAATCCAATGGGGTAAATCCAGTTTTATATTTAGATATTTACGTAAACTTAAAGAAAAACAAGGTACACAAACATTGTTCGTTTTCAGAAAGAATCTGAAAAAAATACTTGTAACTCGGAGCTCCATTGGGCTCATTGAAAGCATACTATACATTTTGATCATGTTGGTATTAAGGTATCCTAATAAGACATAAAAATGCCATTTCTTTGCGATTTTCTTTAACAAGCGACATATTCATGTTAAATACGAAAATTTTGATTTTTAAATCAGTGGTCATGGCTTTCAAATCAGCATAGAGTGTTTTAAAAATATTGCTTCTTTTCTTTTTTTATTTTCTTCTTATTTTATTTAGATCGAAATGGCTCGTGGTCCTCATTATGGCCCTGGAGATGTCTACGTCATGACAGACAACGGGAAAAATTTAAAGTAGGAAGTTCTGGGAACGTAGAAAAACGGCTGAAGCAAATAAATAAAGAAAAGCCAGGCACGAAATTGAAAAATTCGTTCGGAGCATTAGAAAGAAATGGGGCGGAATCAGCTGCCCATAATGCTCTTAAAAGGAGGGGCTTCAAGCAGATAAAGACGAAAAATAATAGGAGATCAGAATGGTTTCAGAAGAAATCGTCCATCTCATGGGCGAAGACAGAAAAAATTGTTAAAAATTCTGTTTATCGCCACAATGGGAAACAGAGGATAATTAAGATCTTGTCGAATACAGCCATTTAGATTTAGTTGAATATCTTAGTTTACATTATAAAACGAATTTATGCTTTTTAAGTTTTTGCTTACCGTAGATTTTTTCCTATTTTCAGAGAAAATTAAAAGCATTCATGCGTTATCTTCTGCAGTGAAAGCAGTTGGAGCATACCATGAGATGAATGTGCGTTTTCAGTTTCCAGATATTATAAATATGAGAAACTTCTTTAAAGTTTTGAGAAAATTTTTATTTGCTAACAGCTGATTTTATATGTTGAATGTGAAATCGTCTATATGAATTGATTCAGCATGTACATGATTTTAATTATATCAACATGATCATATTTTTAGAGTAAAAAGAAAGGGAGAAAAATATCTGGTGAAATTAACGAAATTTCTGTCTTTAAGTTTACTCAAATATTGTTTTTTGTAATTGCGTTCTGTTTATACACTCTGAGAAAACGAATTTCAAAGTTTCCGATTACATGTACTTTTTTATTGGGTTTTACTTTAAAGTAGTCAGACGTTCGGTTTTGTGCCAGGTCTAAGACATCGACAAAAGGAAGTAAACAATTTTTTTTCTATTTATAAATATGTAACGAAAAGTACATGCATTTGTATACTGAAAAAAAGAATCAGAGAAATGAGGAAAATGTTATCTTTTTACCTTAAACTTTGTCTGTTACTTTAATGTGGAGTCGGTAAATAAATAGGTTATCGTTTAAAATATTTAATTACTTTGAAATGTGTTTGATTTAAATTGTGTAATTTGCAGACAAGTCCTTTTTATATAAATAAACGAAACAAATAGAGAGATCTTTTCAATATTTATAATTGGAACTTATTTATAGAATATACTCAGATATGACTTCTTTAAAGTTTACACTGTATAACCTTGATTTCTGATTGTATCAGTGAGTAAATCTCTAATGCAACATAGGAATACGATATTATTCAACAATGTTTCGCAAAAAATACGAAAAAAAAAATCATTCTCATTTTCATAAACTAAAACTAATACAATATGTTGTATTTGTTAAATATACCTACATACTGTAAATTAAACAAACTAAAGAGAAATTTTCTTGGATAAAAGCCAAAAATATTGATATAAAGAAATAATGAGCTAAATTGTGAAACATTTAAGTTTTTGGAAATATCGGTTCCAATCAAGCTTGTATTCATCACTAAAAAGATAATGACTCTTGTACATAAATATGATACTATTCATTCATGAACCATTTAACTCTACCATCAAAGCTTTTGTATGCGTACATGTATCAAATACTGTAAATTGAAAAATTAAAAATTCCATTTTTTGAAAGCTGACTTTAAATAATGAGTTTTTTTAAGGGAAATCCAGGATTATATTTAGATCATTGTGCTTTTGTTGTTAGACATTAGAAAGAAACAAAAAACATAATTCTAAAAACAAAACAAAATATTCTTGTATGATATGGAATTCAAATCCATATGGGTCTCTTTGAAACATTCTGAAGATGAACTGAAATTGAAATTGACAACATGACATGAAGTGATGACTTATCAGAGAGAATATGACAATGTACCTACTTACGCTCAAAAGAAACCGAGAGAGTCGAGAAAGTAAACGAAGATACAAATCTTACTGATAATGTTTGGTAGTTACCTAAAGACGTAATGAAACTTCTTTTTTTTAAATTAGACACTCGATAAATTTCTATACCCCCTGAATTGTGTATTTTTATATACATTGTACAGAATTTTAAATTGTACTCCTTTAAAATGTGACCCAAACTAAAATTAAAAACAAATACGAATACAGCAAAAAACTCAACGCTTACACTGTATATGTATAACCATATCACAACAAATTGTATATAATGACAAGTTTGGCTTTCCAGAAAGCCTGAAATGTCATCTCTTCGGTATCAATAATGTCAAAGAAATAAAACAGAAAGGGAAATATTTTAATGCAATGAATATATGGATTATTACACCTGAAGTTCCCAAATGACTTATTCAGCAAACTCCACAGTAAAGTACGTAGTTTCTTTTGGCCGCAGTATATATATGGAAAGCATGGACGTCTGCGAGAGCACCCAAGGCGATTTTTGGTGAAATTTCATTTTAGCGATCTTTGTTGTTCTGGGTGTTTACAATTTTTATTTTACTTAAATTCAAATACTTTCCTTGAACTATATTTTCTTAACACAATACGGAATTATCAACAATAATCATCATTCATTTAAAAAAGCAGCTAACCATTAAAGTTTGACAGGAATTAATTTAATAATCCAATTACAGACTAAAAAATTAACATAAAATTAGCGTTGACCACTCTTCATTCATTTTTTGCAGAATCTAATTGTAAGCTTGTTCTTTTGCGCGAGAACCAGTTTTCCCTTCGCGTCAACAAATCTATATATAGAAATCACTTCATTGTCAATTCTCCTTGTGTGGCTTACCAATTTAAGAAGGCATAGTATTGAGGATCAATATATATACGACACACCGAAACTATAGATATTTATAAGCATCGTACTTCTTTTCTAAATTTTCCTTGGCTTTCAATAGGCCTAAACCGAAAGTAGATCACACACTCCTAAGCTAGTTCTTCTAAGAGAAAACCAGTTTATAGGCTACTTGGAACTCTGTAAAAGATCGAGGACTCCCGAAAGATTAATGGAGGCTTACACTAGGACTCCACTTCCGGCATACAATCTTAATGTGTCATCTCCCGAGGGAGATGACAATGACATGCATGTAAGTTTATAGATAATTAAGGATATGGAGATAACGAACAGTATTTAATATCAAAGTCCATAAAACAATACAAAATAGGAGCTGAGGAAATACAGACCTCCAAAACATCAGAGGTGGGATCAGGTACCATGGAGGAGTACATATCACGTTTTAAACTCATAAACATACCGGGGTATAACTACCTATGGCTACTTTGCCAAAATATACAAAACATCCGTTTTCTCGATCACAACATAACATATTATTATTCAAAATGCACGTTAAGTAATGTGCATCATTTCTTTAACATCAAAAGCAAATTTTTTTAAAAGAGTTCACACACATATTGAATAAGAATGTAGATTTATAAATTGATGTCACACAATGCAAAAGGCAAAATGGTTAGATCTTTAAAAAGAAATACAGAAATGCAACAATG
Organism: Saccostrea cuccullata; assembly: GCF_032062105.1. Lineage (NCBI taxonomy): Eukaryota > Metazoa > Mollusca > Bivalvia > Ostreida > Ostreidae > Saccostrea > Saccostrea cuccullata. Next base: position 47,251 of record NW_026935536.1, read on the forward strand.
TCATGACAAAAATGGAAGTTAATCAAAAGCTCTCAAAACAAATCAATTGCATTTAACGGTAAGTATATTGAAGAATAAATATCAATATTATCAGATATAATGAGACATTATGTTTGATTATTAAATTAAGGGGGATGTCCGGCCACCTTTAGTACAATAAGAACAAAATGTAAACATTTCTTTAAATGGCTTAAATACATCATAATTTTATCAAATTTTAAGTCCGTATGATAGAGTTATGATAAATACGCATCTATCTTTTAAAATTCTCTTTACTTTTTAAAATGCAGGTGCTTTATGAATTTTCCTGTGGTTTAAAGTTTCTTCATTTTAAACCATTGTGTGCCACCATAATAAAAAGTGATCTGGACAATAAATAAATAGATCACGGCTCTTATTCATGGTTCTTTATACTCATTTTGAAGACAACAGTGCCTTGTTTTGAAATTACCAGTGCAAATTTTGGACATTTTCTTAATAAATGGTTGTAGAGAGAACACTAATGCACACTTTGCATATTTTTTAGGCTCTGCTGACTTGTGTAGCTGCATAGTCCTAAGAAGCACATCAAAAGCATTTTTCTGCAAAAATATAAAGTATTTACACAAAACATGCATTCAATTATGCATATTTATTGTATATTTATCGTAAGGACTTGAAATTTGATCAAATTATAATGCACTTTAGTCATTTGAAGAATTGTTTACATTTTGTTCTCATTCCACCTAAGGTGCCCGGACATCCCCCTTAAAATGTTCTTTCCTGAATTACATGTATTGAAATGTAAACGCAGTTTATGAACACGATGAATACTGGTAAATTATATAATTTTATTGTGACATTAAATTTATATTTTAAAAAACTAATCCCTCCAGAGATTTTCTTCTCCTAAACTCATAAACCCATGGTAAGATGATTATCTACAGTTTAATATGAACAAGTCACCAATTTTTCACTTAATTTTTTTTTTGAAATGACAAAATTTTCAAATAATTTTGAATAAAATGCAAACGGAAAGGAAAATGGTTGACAGCATTGTTAAAACGCACTTTGATAAAATTTCAAAGATATTTGGGACCAAAACAACGCACTTTAAAAAAATTTAATTTCTTTTCAAAGAGCGTTAAGATCGACCATATTAACGCACTTTGAAAAAAAATGTATGGCTTGGTCAATATTCCTACAAATCTTAGGTATGATTAATATTTGAACCTGTTAGACAACTTTTCGGTAATAAGGTCACTTCAGGATGTCAAAGTGAGCGATTTTGATTTTTCTATATATTTTGAAAATTCTTTCTCTCTTAAATTTTTACTCTACTTAAAATTTTCCAGTTTGCATGTATTTTATGTCAACTATAATTTATTGAAAGTTTTCAACGGCAGAGCAGTTATGCAAATACATATGAGTATTATTGGGTGTAACATAGAGTACGGGTGGGTGGGTTTTTACACAAAGACAGTAATTTTGTGCCTAAATCGTTTAGCGTTGGATCCGGATTATTTCTACAGGGAAGAACTTCATCAGATTGATAATAACAAATTTCATGAATCTCTCGCAAAATATCATCATGTAGAAAATCTTCAGCTATAAAATCATCATGAGTTGAAGTTCTAGCATTTGTGTCACCAAGAAGGATCACCTTACCCTTTTCTTTAAATATACTTATCTGATTTTCTAAATCTCTGATAAGATCACAATCATATAAATTGTAAAAATTTGAACAACTTGGTGGAATATACAGACATGCTAAATATATATCGTGGTCACTTTGAGATAAGCTATTACTTAGTTTAAGCCAGACTATAGTATCATACATATCAAACAACACAGTGACATAAGATTTAAGAGTATTTCGAATCATAATAACAGTACCACCACCTTTGTATACACTTAGACCTCTTTCTAGGAAATGTATGACATACAAATCCGTCAACATGTAGCGTGTAACTGTTTTCTAACCAACACTCTGTCAACAAAATAATATCATAAGAAAGAATAAAATTTCTAAATTTAGGGTCATTAAACTTAGTCGCAAAGCCTCCATTGATGTTCCAACTGATGACGGAACAAGAGTCAACCCCCTCACACCCCTATTCACGCTCGTCTTCATGCTCGTCCATATTCTCGGAATTACTCGCTCTATCATCCCTGGCCTCTTCCTCCTCACCATCCCCTCTGTATAGGCGTCCGTCTATGTATAGCTTATCGACCCTCAGCACGGCGCGTTTGTTATTCTGCAAGGCTCTCTGCATAACCGGGAATAATAATTTACGCCTATTCACAACTTCACCTGGAAACTGCTCTTTCACACTGAATCCAGTCTCCTTCAATTTGAATGCACTCATCCTAACCCTCTCCCGTTCCTTAAAACTGGAGAATTTCACGACAATAGGCCGCACAGATTGATTGTTGAATCTTCCCAATCGATGGGCACGCTCGATGTAATTTCCAACTCCAGATATATTCAACTCGAATTCACAAAAGTCATTTATGAGTCTTTCACAGTTCTCTTTTCTGTTACCATGGTATTCGGCAAGACCGAAAAATAATAAATTATCCCTCATGCTTCGACACTGAAGGTCAAGAATTTTATCATTGAGATCTGTGACCTGTTTCCTTAATTGCTCATTAATTACCTTTGTCTTCTCAGCCTCTTGCTCTGTCCTGTCCATAGCCTCACATAAACGACTTTGAGTTCTGCGTAGATCCCCCATAGCATTCCCCAGTTTACCAGTATGACTCTCGACGCTGGATACACGTTTCTGCAATGAGTCAATGGACAGCACCACCGATTCTAGGTCATCGCTTATTTTGTCAATTCGCGATAATTTTAAGTCGATATCGCCAATCCTCCTGAACAACTGGTCAACCCATGCAGGCCTCGAACTCAAATTAGCAGAAGTGTTCGAATGAGCCGGCGGAGGATCCATGGATAACACATTGTTTACATTGTAAACAAATACATATGAGTATTATTGGGTGTAACATAGAGTACGGGTGGGTGGGGGGTTTACGCAAAAAATGTTTTGCAAAGCTATATAGAATAAATGCATTGACAATTGGGGCTTACCTTTAGGGGGTCTACTTTCAATTTTCTACCGACGGCTATGTATAATGTATAAGAAAAAAGAGTTTAGCTGTGATACCTTTTACTCGTCTTCTCCTTGATCTCAATGAGGCTAAAACAATACATGAGAATTAGAAAGTTTTTCGTAAGATATAATTACAAACAGATTCTCTCAATAACTAAAATCTAAGTATCAAAATCAGGTCTTCTAACAATCTACTGGGAATCCAATGGCTACCATTTGCGCTCCGTTATTAGCAGACCTATTTTTGTATTCATATGGAGCAGAATATGTGCAAAATCTTCAACATGAAAAGAGGAATACACTTGCTGTGACCTTCAACTCCACATTTTGATATATCAACAACGTATTGTCAATTAATAATGGTAATTTCCATTTCCATATCGGTACGATGTATTCTTGTGAGCTTAAAATAAAAGATACTAAATCTGTTTCATACTTGGATATTTTACTTGAAAAGGATGTTAATGGTAATCTAACAACCAGCTCTATGATAAACGTGATGACTGATCTATCGTCAATTTCCCTTACTTATGCAGCAATATACCTTCATCACCTGTATACGGGTCTATATCTCTCAGTTGATTCGATGCGCAAGTACATGCTCTACGTATGAACAATTTCTAAAACTAGGTAAATTATTGAAAAACAAGTTCATGAAACAAGAATATCAGCAGTTTCGCTTAAAGTCATCATTTCGGAAGTGTTACGGTCAATACAATGACCTTGTTAGCAAATACAATTTATCATTGACTGACTGACGTTTTTTATACTAATTGTTAGTCAATTATTTACACACTGAATTAACGACGGATTTTTCCGTTACTGTGGCCAGTATTTGCCGATCATGACAAGGAGCACACGTACGGCGGGTGTGATGCTCACTTCTCCATGGCACCTGACCCCACCTCTGAAGTTTTGGAGGTCCGTGTTTGCTCTTTTTGTATTGTTTTATGAATTTTGATAGTGATATCCTTCATGCTATAATTTTGTTGTATTATTTGTATTCATATACACTACTTGGGATCTTTGTCTGGCATAAAAACTTGAAACTGTAAGTTTTTATTAAATAAGTCATAGTAAGGTCGACTGATTGGGAAAGTGGTAAAGGGTTTGTTCTAAAGTCGTGGAAAAAGGAGTTAATTCTTACATTCCGAGTTCGAATCCGAGTGTGGGACGTGTCGACCGGTGTATTCAAACCTAGGTACAATTACGTAGAAAATTCTGGCACATAAAAGATCCCTAACTGTTCAATGGCCCTAAATACCGACTATATAGTATCTTAAATTGCAGCCTTTCAAAGGCAAAAAGTATCGCTCGACGGGAGGGATAAATCTCAAAAGAACAATAAAAAATAAAGTAAACACATAAAGTGTAAGTCTGAATGCTTTTATGAACTTAAACGTTAGAGTATAGAAAAATAGGAAGAGAATGAACAGAATTCAAGATCAAAAGTCCATTAAAAATAAAACTTTTGGAGCAGAGCAACCATGGATCTCTAAAACATCAGAGTTGAATCAGATGCCATACCCTGCCGACCGGTCTCACCCGCTGTGTGCTCCTTGTCATGATCGGGAAATAACGGGATAATCTTTCGCCAATATTATCTTGTAAGCTACATAACTTTTTATTTTTTAATTGTCCGGTTAAACGACGAGAAGTAACCCCCGTAGAATATTGACTAAGGATCATTTATCTACATGGTAATTTGACCCCCTGGTCAATATTCTATGTAGAAAAAAACTTTTTGTAGAAATTATGGCCTTTGGATCATTTTCTCCTTGTGGATTGTCTAAAAATGACCCCTGTAGAATAATGACCCTGTGTAATTTTTTTAATGTTTTTGTAGGAATACTTAATTGTATTTTTCTTAAGCATACGGGTAAAATCAAGTAGTCTTATTTAGGGATGTCAAAATTGTCAATAATTGATATTCGAATATTCGATAGTAGTATTCGAATATATTCGAATATTCGATAAAATAAATACATCTTGCATTATAATATGTATATATCTTCACTCTTTTGTCAAGCAATATATACGTTTTATGTCATATTTTTGGAATAAAATTTCATGTAGAGATTTGTAAATGCACTTTAATCATATTCTTAAAATATTTTACAGAATATATGAAGAGTTTATATCCAAAATGTAATAAAAAAAATTTTCCCCCGAAAATTCAAAAGATTCTTTTAATAAGTTGCAGATTAATTAATCATTTTACCAAAGTGTACACTGATAACCCTACAGATTTATACCACACAGAACAATTATCGAATGGAGAAACATTAAAAGCAACTACTTTTAGCTAATTAATTTCCTGATAATTATTTTAAATGATGTATAAATAAACAAAAATGTGTCCTTTCAACAATACAAACTTATTATAAGTACTGGACACTGTTATATCTCTAATTAAATGATCAAATGAATAATTTATATCATTTTAATAGACACATTCTTCACACCTTTAAGGTAATCCAAGAGGAGTCACAGTCTTTAAAAAAATTAATTTTGTTTTAAATAAAATCTTATTATTGGTCAACAATGAGAATTTGATTCAATTTCTGATAAAACTTCAGTTTTTGCCAGATTTTTTTTTTTTTTTTTTTTTTTTTTTTTTTTTGGTGCTTGTATACTTAAAATCCGAATATTCGAATCATGAATTTATATTCGAATATCAACTCATCGAATGAATATTCGAATATTGACAATGAATAAGACTCTTATTCATTGTATGATATGAAGTGTTCTGACAGAGTAAAGGTTTAGAGAACGAAGTCGATAGTTATGCTATATTACATAAATAATACAAACTGTTTTATCCCAATCAAAGGAAAACTATATATTGATAATCTAAGACAATTTGATAAAAAACAAAATACGCACATTCTTAGCTTTGTTTATAACATTTAACTCAGTAAGTTTCCACAACTGTATTTTTTTTTTATTTTTTATGGGCATTTCCTTAATTGGTATCAGGAACTTTTTTTTTTCAAGTTTTAAGTTTATGCTATATCAATTAAAATTAATGAACTGGATTGAACAACGTGCATCAATACCTATGATGGTTTTATTGTTATCACTTTTAAGTCACTTATCAAACTCAGTATCTTTCATTAATCATGGAAAAAATGAAATAAAAAACAATACACAAAATTGTTTTAAAAAGAGAACAATCATTCCTCCACCCATTCTCAAGGACAAATTTCCCTCTTATAGTGTTTAAGAGATTCTTTTTGGAAAAATAGTCTATAAATGATATTAATCCTGAAGTGACGTCATCACCAACCAGACACCAAATAGTTATCTATCAAACTTATACTTGCAAGAATATTGGCCAAGTCGTGCCTTTTTCTTCGAAGTGTGTAAATACGGTCGATATAAACATACCTTGAAAAGTAATATTTTTTTCTTTTTAAAAAACGTTTCTTGGTCCAAAATTTCACGCTCTGTGATTTTTTTTCTTCTCAAAAATTTGTAATTTTTCAAAATGCGGTATGAAAAAGCATTCTTTATTTTCTAAATCACAGCCTTTTGTGTAATGTATTATTTTGAATATATACAAATTAGTATGCATAATGTCTTTTAAATAAAAAGCATATCCTTTACATTACCGGGGAAACTGAAAAATGGATTTTTCTAAAAATGAAATATCGCTTAGAATAAGAACACTTTAAACATGTGTATGAGTATATTAATAGCACCAAGTCACAAATTCTCCGTTAAAAAGTTTTTTTTTTAGAACTTTCATTTATTTTAAAAATAACTACATGTATACAATATTAAATACAAACGAAAGAAAAAGATTTACAAAGTAATCGGACTGACAGAAGCGTAAGTAAAGGGTTATTTAGTATAGTTATATAATTACACATTTCTAGAGCAATATTTGTATTATTATCTAATTTATTTATTGATTGCATCTTTACAATTGATACGGAACCCTCAAGCCAGTGCAGTTGATCCAATATCGGAACTCAAAATGAGTACTCTAACATTTCATAATGATTCTGTTCTGAAGTAGTTTTTCTTCTTTATGAGAAAAAGGATTTAACCCATACATGTATCACAACCCTTTGTTTGTTTTTTTTTTTCTTCAAATATTCCATAACTTGTTAAATCCTTGAAATCGATGTGTAATGCATGTTTTCAGGATTCAAATTAATGAATAACTGTCTCATTTTTTGGCCTCATGAATGTGATGTGGGTGGTCAATCGAGTGGCTTACATGGTAATTTGCATAAACACCGAAGTCGGTTATGTATAAAATACAATGAATTGACGACGGATTTTTCCGTTATTTCCCGATCATGACAAGGAACGCACGGCGGGTGTGACCGGTCGGCAGGGGATGCTCACTCCTCTACGGCACTTTATCCCACCTCTGATGTTTTGGATATCCGAGTTTGCTCTGCTCCTTTTTTGTATTGTTTTATGAAAGTTTGATCTTGATTACTCTTCGTTATCTCCATGTGTTTCATTTACATGCTCTTGTTTCCGCAAATCCCCATGCTCTAAGTCCGCTTCTGTCTCTATTTTCCCCGCATGCACGTGATTTTTTAAACGCACCTATCGATGAACCAGTAGATTTAAGTAGAAATTAAAAACATTACTATTTGTAATTTTATCTTAGACAAAGACATTGGAAATATAATTATCAAAGATAACATTCATACAGAGCAGAAATCAGGAAGCTTACATCAGTTGTTAAGTGTAACTTAAAGTATGTGCTTGAATATTTTGAATGATGAAAAAAAAAAACAAATATATAAGAACAATGATCGGCTGAAAAACTTAGAAAACCAAATCAGAAGAATTTATCTTTCTCTGTCTTTAAGATTAGCAAAATGTGAATGCAAAAAAGCATTTGAAAGGGGAAAATTCAAGATTTTTTTCTTTTTTTTTTTTTCATGTATGACATAACGTAGACTACAATCTAATTTTCTGTCATATGTTTTTTTTAAGGAAAGCTATTCTTCTTAAGATCTTCATAAAAGAACGATACATCTAAATTTATTTTTATCATGTTTCATATATTAAACTTTAATTATAGACCAGAAATGGCTTTGGATGGTATCGGAAAATACTATTCGATGAGGGAGAGAGGAAATAACTTCAAAGTTGGATGCTCTAGACAACCTAGACGACGACTTCAAGAAATAAGGAGAACAAGACCAACTACAGCCTTGAAAAGGTCATTGTCAGCCTGGGAAAGGAATGGGGCAGAATCTGCCCTCATCAAAATGGGGTTCAAGCCGATCAAGACGAGTAGGACTGGGAAAATAGAATTGTTTCAGAAGAGATCGTCGATCACATTGGTGAATGCAGAGAAAATTGATAAGAATGCCGTAATTGGACACCACAGTAATCAGAGGGTAATTAAATTGTTGTCAAATACAGTCATTTATATTTTGTTGAATACCTTTGTTTATATTATAACTCAAATTATGTTTTCTGTGTGTATGCTTATACTTTAGATTTTTTTTCTATTTTCAGAGAGAACTGAAAGCAGTCATTTATTATCTTCTGGAACTCAAAAAGAGATAATACCCTGAGATTTAAATGTGCATTTTTGTTTCAAGATATGACAAATATGAGAACAATTGATTCAGAATTCTGAACTTCAAGTGATCCATTTGCTAACGTTAGACCTTTTGTGAAATGTGCAGTTTACTTATTTCAATATGATCATATTCCAGTAAGGAAAAAGGAAGGAAAGATGAAATACTCTATTTTCTTTTTATTCGGTGATTGAAAACTCATTTCAATATAACTTTCAACATGAAATAAATATACACGCAAAATTTTATTGCTGTGATACTTTTTTTCAAAAGTTGGTTATAAACTATTCTCCATAAAAATATAGTGACAGGGGAATTATTGGTGAGTACAAACGGTGTTGACTTGAAATCTCATACAGAGTGTTTGTAAATTAAATTCAACTTGTAACACTTGGAGAGAATATGGTCATGGCGAACCAGTCCTAGTGAGAGAGAGAAAAGAAAGAGAGAGCAATGGTAAATGTAAAAGAAATGAACAATGGTTCACTTTGAATTTTTTCCTCAAAGTGTGTAATTTTTCAAAATGCGCTACAACAAACCATTAGAATTTTTTTTTCTAAATCACAGCCTCTTGTGTAATTAATCATTTTAAATATATGTGAATTACTATGCATCATTTCTTTTGAATCAAAAGCATCGCTATGGAACGCCATAGCTGACTGATGTGGTTTTTTAAAATTAAAGATTGTGCTTTATTATGTTATGCTGTGGTTATTTCTTGTGAAGATAGTCAAGTGGTTTTCTTTAGGTCACCTGAGTAAACTCATTTCAACTCAGTAAACTCAGGTGACCTATTGCTATCCGTTTTCGTCCGTCGTCGTACGTCGTACGTCGTTCGTAAACTTTTGAACATTTTTAGCTTCTTCTCTGGAACCACAAAACCAATTTCAACCAAATTTGGTATATAGCATCTATGGGTAAAGAAGAACAAAAATTGTTAACTTCATGGTCCCTGCCCCCTGGGGCCTGAGGGGTGGGGCCAAAACCACTAAAATTAGTGCAATCTTTAAAAATCTTCTTTACTCATGGACATCAAGCAGTCAAACTGTTGACATGATTGTAATCAGCATTGAGTCCTCTACAAAAATTGTGAAATTCATGGCCCCAGGGTCAGGGGTTCTGGTGTTGGGGTGGGGCTATATAGATCATATAGTGAAAGCTCATTATTTCTTTGTAAATCTTCTCCTCTGCTCCTGGGTATTAAACAAACTAACCAAGTACATAGTTATAATGAACAAGCGTGCCTCTTCAAAAATTGTGACTTTCATGGCCCTTGGGTCAGGGGTTCTGGTGTTAGGGTGGGGCTCTATTGATTAAATAATGAAAATGCATTAATTCTTAGAAAAATCTTCTTCTCTGCTTTTGGGTATTAAATAAACCAACTAAGTAAATAGTTCTGATGAGCAAGAGTGCCTTTTCCAAAATTGTGAATTTTATGGCCCCAGAGTCAGAGGTTCTCGTGTTAGGGTGGGGCTCTATTGATTATATAGTGAAAATGCATTATTTCTTTGAAAATCTTCTTCTCTGCACCTGAGTATTACATAAACTAAGTACATACTTATGATGAGCAAGAGTGCCTCTACCAAAATTGTGAATTTTATGGCCCCAAGGTCAGGGGTTCTGGTGTTAGGGCGGGGCTCTATTGATTATATAGTCTTTGGAAATCTTCTTTACTGCTCCTGGGTATTAAACCAATGAACTATGAACATGGTGATGATTAGGATGGATGCCTCCTCCAAAATTGTCAATTTCATGGCCCCTGGGTTAGGTGTTCTGGTGTCAGGGCAGGCTCTATTGATTATATAGTGAAAATGCATTAATTCTTTAAAAATATTTCCTTTGCTCCTAGGTATTATGCCAATGATCTAAGTATATATATTTATGATGAAGAAAGGTGCATCTAGCAGAATGGTTAATTTCATGCCCCCCTGTGTCAGGGGTATCGAGGGTGGGGGGTGGGGGGGGGGTAACATAGTCTGAAAATAAATTAATGCTTTCAAGTCTGTTTTTTGGCATTAATAAAACATTTATGATGAAATAAAATTTATTATAACATTTCCACAATTTTGATATTTGTGCTTCCTGTTGGGTCTTGGACAACTTGTTACAAAGTGGAAATGCATTTTTTTTCTTTGTTACTCTGATCTACCTCTGGGTATTATGTAGCTAGAGTAAGCATGCTTAGTGTATAATTATGATAAGCAACGGTGCCTCTTTCAAAATTGTGAATTTCATGACCTCTGGTTTAAAACACAAACCAAATTCCATTGTTAAAGTTGTTACATGATACTCAGGTGACCTATAAGGCCTGTGGGCCTCTTGTTCATTATGCTGTGGATATTTTATGAAGGTGATGCTTTATTTAAGAAATAAGGTATCATTTTTTGAGTTTTATTAAAACGGGTTGGTCACGTGATCAAATCCCATAAAGCCCGAAGTGACTTATTCATACTTTATATTTGCCTGATTGTTACTTTTTACGTGTGAAATGCGTTAATTTTTCAAACCCAACGGCATGTATGTAATCCACTAAACGCGCGTCGACCCTTTATGACGTCACAGAGAAATTACGTCGAACGTTTATCCAAACGCACATCTATGACCTCTTGACCCCATACCTGTATTTATACAGTTATAAAAACGCTTGCCTTTAGTAGTGTTATATAAAGGAAAACATTTGCAAATGTAAATATTATGTGATGGAATAAACAAAAAATGATTTTTAAAAAAAGCACTATATCACATGATATAACCACAACATAACATAAAAAAGCAAAGTTCCATATTCACATGAAATAAATACAGCATAATATTAATAAAGCACCATCTTTACATGAAATAACAAAATAAGACAGCTATGGCGTTCCATACATATACCTTATTTTACCTGGGAAACGGAAAAAAAATGGATTTTCCAAACAATAAGCTGTCGATTAGAATAGGAATACAAGGAGATATTTATAGCACCAAGTCACACATGGTCCGTGTAAAGTTATTTTTAGAACTTACATATTTTTTCAAAATAACTGTACAGTATAATATACAAATTAAAGGAAAGGATTTACAAAGTAATCGGACTGACAGTAGCGTAAGTAAATGGTTATTAAGTTATGTAGTTACAAATTTCTAGAGCAATATTTGTACAATTATTTAATTAATATATGGATAGCATCTTAACAATTCATACGGAACCCAAAAAACAATGCAGTTGTTCCGATATAAAAACTTTAAATAAGTAAATGATCCTGTGCTGGAGTAGAATTTCTTCTTCTTAAATAAAGGATTAATCAGATATCACAAGAGGCAAAAGAAAAACTTTATTTATTTATAAAAATTTTTATAACTTGTTAAATTTATGAAATATCTGTGCAATGCATATTGTCAGGATGCTACTGAAAATGTCACTCATTCATAGTAAAAGCCAGGATGCCTACCTCAGATAAGAAACGTATCAAGTATAACGTGTAGTATGTGATTGAATATTTTTAAATATTTGTTGTTAATTCAGACTTAAGTTTATATAAACGTTAGCACGTAAAATATTGGTTACAGGCTTCAGAAAACAAAGGCTACTGCAATCTAATTATTGTTTAATATTTTCGTGACAACCACAGGAAAAAAATTTAGAAATTTTCTTTACAAAAAGAAAAGAAACTCATTTAAGTCCTCCTGCCAATTTTAGCACGGTGTAATTATTACGCATCAAAATTGAAAACTGGAACAAAAACGAAGATATAAAAAAAAGGGCAAAAATACTGGGGAAAAAACAAACCATTAGAATTTATTATTCCCTGTGATTGAGATTACTAGTCTATGTGTTATTTTCGCCCTTTCACAATGTAAAACAAATTTGCCCCGTTTTAAGTTCGCCTAATCGTAGTGTTATTTAAGAAATTATACTGAATTTTTTTAATTCGCCCCGTTTTAAATTCGCCCTAAAATAAAATGGGGCGAACATTTCCCTGTATACAGTAAAAAAAAAATTGGAATGCAAAAAATGCATTTGTAATTGGTTAAAGATTATTTCTAACTACATGTATGATATAACGCAGACTACAATCTAATAGGATTTTTCTTTCATCTGTTTTTAAGGAAATTGATTCTTCTAGACCTTCATAAAACAACAATACCCCTGAATGTATTTTAATCCAGTTTCATATTGATATCTTTTTATATAGATCAAAGATGGCTATGGGCCGGCATCGTGGTCGCGGAAAAGTCTATGTGATGAGGGGGAGAGGAAATACCTTCAAAGTTGGAAGCTCAAGAAAACCTAGACGACGACATAAACAAATAAGGAGAACAAGACCAAGCACAACATTGGAAAGGTCGTTCTCAGCCTGGGAAATGAACGGGGCTGAGTCAGCAGCCCACGAAACTTTGCTCAGAAAGGGATTCAAGAGGGTAAAAAAGGGACCAACAGAATGGATGAAGAAAAAGTCGTCAGTCTCTTGGGCAAATACGGAGAAAATTGTTCGAAATTCGGTTTATCGACACAACCGAAAAATGAAGGTACTTGATTAATAGTGTCATTTTATTTTATTTTAATATATTTTTGAATGGACTATAACACATTCTATTCGAATTCTACTTGGTTTTTTTTTCTTTATTTTTCAGAGACGGTTGGAAGCAGTTTTTCTTTTGCATTCACTGTTTTCGACTTGATCATGATCTAGACTTTACAGTAATTTTCGAAATCAACAAAATTTGACAAATTATAATAAAGACCATTAATCGGAATGTTATGTAGCCAATTGTACATAATGAGAATTTCGGCAATGTAAAATAAAATTTTCAGCATAAAAAAATTCTGCTCTTTGATCAAGAATACAATTTATTGTATAAGTATAAGAAATGAAATAAACATTAAGGGATGATATTTTGTGTCTTACTTTTATCTGAGTTAAATCAGGTTAATTAAAAAATACTCATGGATTGAGTATGGTACTCATAATCACAACCAAGCCCCATATCCCATTTTTCTTTATGATTGATACATCGGGATCGTTTCACTCGTCATTTTGACGCTTTATTTTGACGTTAAATTTGACGTCACGTCAAACGTTCAATTGAAATCGCAAGAGTTATCTCCCCAGTGTGTGGTACGTCTTTAAAAGTATAATTCCTTTTAGCATCTTTGATATGCAATAGAATATTATATATAATATCAAATCATGCTTGAAAAATAAATGCATACGACTGTTTCATTGTATTTATATATACTTTTATGAGTAAAAAAACAAACTTTTCTTTAAAAATTTATTACCAACCGCCAGGAGACATAGAGGATATTCAATGTTTTGTAGTTGAATATGGAATTTATTTCACGAGTGGGACAGGATTTTTGATATTTTCACGAGTGCGAAGCACGAGTGAAAATATCAAAAATCCTGTCTCACGAGTGAAATAAATTCCATATTCAACTATAAAACATTGAATTTTCTGTTTATTACATTTTTAAAATAAAATTCTTTGATTTTTCCGTTGCCTCTGTCTTTTTGTTATACAGTCATAGGCTCGTGACGTCATAGTTGAGCGGTTGAGACGTCATAGCTATATGAGGTGAAAACACTGTAAGCATGGATTTAGCAACATATTTTTGGTAAGTTTAACCATTTTATTCACCGTCAGAGTGGTTTATTTATTTTTATCTATCTTATATTAGGTCAAGGAAGATTTTTTTTACAGCAATCTTCGTTATGGAAAGGGAAATCGAGAGTTTTCCCGCACTTCTGATATTCATCACACTGTGACAGGATATCATTTTGATATCCTTTCACAGTGTGACAGGATATCATTTTTATTCAATAAATAAATTACAGTATTTCACGGGTAAAAATGTAATAAAGTCGGTTATTTGATATAAATGTTTATTTGATATGATTGATTGATTGATTGTATACTGTTTAACGTCCCTCTCCAGAATATTTCACTGATATGGAGACGTCACCATTGCCGGTGAAGGGCTGCAAATTTAGGCCTGTGCTCGGCACTTACGGCCTTTGAGCAGGGAGGGATCTTTATCGTGCCACACCTGCTGTGACACGGGGCCTCGGTTTATACGGTCTCATCCGAAGGACCGCCCCATTTAGTCGCCTTTTACGATAAGCAAGGGGGTACTGAGGACCTATTCTAACCTGGATCCCCACGGGGCGTTTATTTGATATGAAAGTTTTAAGTAGCCGCACGTTTATTCGGAACAAAACAATTAACTTTCATGTAGTATATTAATCAAGAATGTCCAAATGTTTGACCAAAACGCACAATGATTATAAAATTAAAAAAATAAAAAAATAAATAATGTGGTCAATGTTTTATCTGATCGAATCCTGATTGTTTAAGTTTGAAGTGCGAAGCTAAAATCCTATCAGCACACGTGCTGAGCATTATCTAAAGCAAAGACCAAGATATACTAAGTAATGAAAATTACTTTCTCAGTTTAGGATTTATTATATTTGTTTCAAAATGACGTATATATTTAGATAAACATTTCATATGAGGATTTTTTAAAAATATAGTTTTGACTTCTTAAAAGACAGAATGGTGAGAGGAAGTAACGTTAAAGTAGGTTGTTCATGAAATAAAAAAAAAATGTCAAATAAAAAGAGCGAGAGACCTGGCATTAAATTTAAAAGGTTGTTCTCCGCCTATGAATTCTGTAGAAGATTACGCCAGGCCATGGACCAGATATGTAAAAAAAAAAAAAAAAGTCTTTGACACCTTATCGGAATGGATTAAATGTATTAGGTCTTTGTTACAATCGTGTTTTAAAAGATAGAGGGGTAATATGAAAACCATTTTTCCTTCTGTGTTCAACAATCCAGGAGTGAAAAAAATATACAGTCCTGATCATGTAATACTGATACTGGTCCCTGCTGACAAAGCGGGTGACAACACCGTCTTCGTTTTTAAGGTTCATTATATAAATTGTATTTGAGAAGAACTACAAATGGTAATCCAACTTATACTCATAGATCCCTTTCATTTTCACTTCTGGATCTCCAAAATCATATGTGAATTTTGAATATTTTTGAAGATCCCAAAAAGCCAAAATGAATTTGAAATACCATATCTATATTTGATTCGGAAGTTCATAAAAATTCTTCACAATCAAAGATACATAGTAGGTTCCAGGAAATGCTGAACAAAGCCTCTTTTTTACCCCTCACTAAAATATTAACAAAAGTGATGACGGAAAAACTTTATTAGTACTGTGCAACAGTGTTTTCAAGAAGTGGTATAAATCAGATGTTTTTTTATTGGGTTCCTCTGCAAAAGGAAAGGAATATATTTTCCCGAACGTGAATTTTGTTTCGCTAAAAAATAAACAGAAAATCGGCAGGCTCAGACAATTAGTACAAAATGGTATATTTTTAAACACGTTTTTTCTAAAACTTTCTATCTCTGGGGTCTTCTGTTCATGATTTTGAAACGTTATTTGTATATATCTTAATGCCAAGAAACGAATATACATTTGTAAAAATGAAGAGAAAACCCAGAGACCATTAAAATGACCCCCCCCCCCCAAAAAAAAAAAATCCAGCTGTGTTTATGCAGTGACCTTTTAAAATGTATTGTATGTGTGGCGGTGATAGCTCAGTAACATGGGCTACCTAGGCCTGTTCAGTGCACAAGATATCTCGAGAACCCTTTGCGCTTTCGGAATGAAATTTTGCATAGCAACTCCCTATGGACCAAAGAAGAACCCTACTGATTTTTAGGTCAAAAGGTCAAGGTAAAAAATTCGCAAATTCTGTCTGTAATAACACGTTTCCGCGCGATATCTCGAGAACCCTTTGAGCTTTTGCAATGAAATTTCAACAAGCTGAATATTTTCATTTTTTTCCTTGTAGGTCTGTACTTCGCAGATGATAATCATGCCAATACATTTCTGTATATCAGCACAAAACGATGTCAAAATTTAAAGTGAAATAAAGGAAAACATTTCGCTAAGTGTTACCTGGTTTCTTGCATACGAAAGCCTATTAGGATCAATCTCGAGAGAAAAAAAAATTTAAAAGGCATTATAACGCCTTTTGAAAAGGCGTAATAACGCGAAAAAAGGCGTTATTACGCCTTTCCGTTCCAAAAGGCGTTATAATGCCTTTTTAAAAGGCGTTATAACGCCTTTCTAAAAGGCGTTATTACGCCTTTCCATTCTAGAAGGCGTTATTACGCCTTTATAAAAGGCGTTATAACGCCTTTCTAAAAGGCGTTATTACGCCTTTCCATTCTAGAAGGCGTTATTACGCCTTTCTAAAAGGAGTTATTACGCCTTTCCAAAAGGCGTTATTACGCCTTTTCAAAAGGCGTTATTACTCCTTCCTGAAAGGCGTTATTATGCCTTTCTAAAAGGCGTTATTACGCCTTTCTAAAAAGCGTTATTACGCCTTTCTAAAAGGCGTTATTATGCCTTTCCAAAAATGTTATTATTCTTTTTGAATATCCATTATTTTGCATTTAACAGGCCCGTGCTTTTAATAGCGCCCCCCCCCCCCCCCCACACACACACACACTCCACTGGCCAAATTCGTGGGGGAAATACTCGATAAAAATTTATTTAAATGCAATAATTTGTCACAGTTTAATTTACATACTGCAACAAAATGTTCAGGAACCAAGAAACCATTAGTTAATTATAATATTTAAACTGTAGCAAGACTTTTCCTCAAAAGTGTGTATGTTTGGAGGGGGTTTACCCCATTCGCACTCGTATTACATGAAAAGGAAAAGGCGTTATGTTTTGTTAATAAATATAGAAAGATTTAATTAAAACCATCTTTATTTATGCAATTCTCTATATTCCTGCACATCTCACTGACAACTGTTTGCATTCGTATTAAGAGAAGGCAATACTCTACTTGTGAAGATCTAGAATATATAGGCAGATTTATCTTGGAGCTTTGCTTGCCATGTACAGTGTATTAAAATTTATGTCATTTGAAGATATTTTTCTCTCTTCTTGGAAAAAAGCAGCAACTATTTGCATGGGTATAATGAGCATTTGAAATCAATGACCCTTGGTAGAGGTGTGCCTGGTATGAAAGAAGGACTTAGTTGGTTCAACATTGAAAATATATGACGCATTTAAAAATCTTTTTTCCTGGAAATCTAATTGCTATCTGTTTAAATTATTTTTTGAGAAATTAGTCCTATATCTAATTGTGAAATTCATGTCCCAAAGGTACGATTTCTGCATACACCCCCATCCCCCCCCCTCGGTTGGGCTAAATATGTTTAATTATGTATTGAAAGTGAAAGGTGTAATAACGCCTTTTGGAAAGGCGTAATAACGCCTTCTAGAATGGAAAGGCGTAATAATGCTTTTAGGAAGGCGTTATAACGCCTTTCAAAAAGGCGTAATAACGCCTTTTGGAATGGAAAGGCGTAATAACGCCTTTTCAAAAGGCGTTATAATGCCTTTCTTCGCGTTATTACGCCTTTTCGAAAGGCGTTATAACACCTTTTAAATTTTTTTTTCTCTAGATTGATCCTAATAGGCTTTCGTACTTGCATTATTTGTAAAGCAGAAAAATACCAACGCAAGATGTACAACGTTAGTACTTTCATTTTATATTCTTAAGACGTTTTACTTTACAATTTGACGTTAAAAAGTTGTCTTGTCATTTTTAAAAAAATTTATTTCCAAACAGTGCTATAAGTATTTAATATATTATACATTTTGGAAATAAATATATATGCAAATGGCAAACAGCGAGTGTGATGGGACATTTTGGCAAAATAACAAGAATTGTTCGTTACTGTCACCTTTTTTAAAAGATACTAGTGTATGACATAGTCTGACACATCTGTTTCATGTTTGGTTTTTTTATTTAAAAAATACATGAATGGTAATCTAACAACCAAGCTCTATGACAAACGTAATGACTTTCTTTACAATCGTAAACTTCCCTTACTTATGCCACAATATACCTTCATCACCTGCATACGGATTTTATATATCTGGCAGTCCAATATCATCTCAAACAGTCTGAATCATCCTTAAAGATAGGGCTGGGTATTGGCCCAAGATTTCGTATTGCGATATATTGCGATATTTTAAAATGTATTGCGATACGTATTGCAATATTTTCAATGTAATAAAAATGGCATTTTCTTACTATATTTATTTTAACTCTTTCATCCCTATATATATTCCTGTGTAAAATACCATTGAACACTGAATATCTGGAAAAAGTTGTGAAATAATAACAAAAATATTTAAATGTCAATATCCTTTTCCCTTTTAGAGTAAGATATATAAAACTATATATATTTACACA
>NW_026935537.1:0-6776 GCF_032062105.1 Saccostrea cuccullata
ATTCAGATTTCATTAGCATAGTAATTTTCGTCAATTGAATTAAAAGTCTGTTTCATTTTTGGCAGCATCGAAATAGCAAAAAACGAGAGTAAGGCGATGGTTCCGATTGCAGATCTAAGTAACAGAAGACATTTTAAAATGAAACGACACAAACAAACGAATAATAAATTCCATAAAACGTCTATGGAAGGGAATTACCGCCAAAATCCTATGTATCTTGCTTTTATTCTTATTCTGCCTACTTCTTTATGCTTTGTTATTATTGTAGTTATATGTCACTTTATTGTTTTATTTTCGTTTTATTACATATTTCACTTTGACTTTTATCCTTCTTCATTTTGTTTTACTTTATGTTGCTTTATTCTTGAAAACTATTCTACTTTTTTTAAACTTAAACAGTTTCTTAAACAAAGGGCCAGCTCTTGCAAAGCAACAGTAGGTCTTCCTTTGGAGCTGTGGACGGGAAAAGTTAACCTTTGGGGTCAAGGTCACTGCATTTTCTTATGTCAACAACCTGTCTTCCCAGCATGAGCCTCCAGAAAATTTTAATTACATGTACAAGGTTATGCTTAAACTTTTTTTTTTTTTGTCGGCACCTTGATTTCCCAGAAAGCACAGGTACTTGGGGACGGACACCCCCCCCCCCCCACTAAAAACCCCCTTTCAAAAATATTTTTTTTTTTTTTGTCATAATTATGTTTGAGTATTATTTACAACTATTCCATATGAAAAATCCAAGAAATAAAAGTTTAACGATTTCAAAAAAAGTCATACCCTGGTATTATAAAATAGAGAAGGTAGGTCACTTCGGGTTGTTAATTCGGACCCCTTTTATTATTGGGCCTAAAATATCATATACCTACTATATGTCACCAAAATGTGTCATGATATCTTGTTTCGGTAGATTTTTTGTTGTTTGTGTTTTTGCCCGCCCCCGTTTCCGGTATTCAGCGTCAAAGGAAAAATTTAAAGCAAGAAAATTAAAGTAAAAAACACACCAGGGTTTTGGTTGGTGTTGTGGGGGCCGGGATACAAAAAGTTCGGAAAAAAATTTTGTGTCGCGTTTTGTTTAAATTTTGCTGCAGATTTTGAGATGAATTAGGGTCGTCTTCAATATTCTTTTAGAGGATTTATCACTGATACCATATAGCGTATTAAAAATCGCATATGTAACCCCCCCCCCCACCCCAATCTACAATAATTCCGATATCATGAAATTAATTATCTTATACAATGATTCTAACCCAAAGAATTTAGCTTAATGAATCGTTTTTTAAAAAATAAATGAAAATCGGAACTTTTCATTATCACTTCTCTCGTTTTTGTCCTCCACACCTGTGTTTGTTTTGGGTTTGTTTGTTTTTGTGTTTGTTAAAGAAGCTTAATTCTGTTTTTTCCTAACGGGCCCGTGGAAAAAAGTTTTTTTTGCTTTGAGGTACAAGCCGTGCCCCCAAAAAAAACCAGTGACATTTTTTTTGCTTTTTGGGGGAATTTTTTAGTTGACAGCATAGTGCCATAACTAAAAATTTCTTTTCCCCCTCCCACAGTGTGTTGTTTAGAGTGTTAGGTTCATTTGAGACTTTTTAAAAACCTTTTAGCTTATCTAACAGCCATCATTTAATTTTCACTTTAAATTACTCAGGGATGTAGAAAAGGGGGACCAGGGGGGGGGCTATACCACAGTATAGTGATATGAAGAAAATGTGGTATTGTATGCAAAAAAATTGGAAGTAAAAGGGAGTTGGCCTTGGAAAAGGTTGGCCATCTGGTTGCCCCCCCCCCCCTTTAAAAAACGATGCACGTGCCTGCATGTACTAGATTTTTACACTAATATTTGGGTGGGATGTATTTGTACAAACCCTTCGAAAACTTGCATTTTTTTTTTTTCTCAAAACGCCTTTCTCTACATTTTTAGTTTAATCAAAATAATTCTAACCTGTAATGACGTACACACACTCCTTCCTAATATTAAATAATGTAGCGAGTTCAGAACTCACAGCAAATGGAATAATGATTTTTGTGCTGTTTTGAATAAGCACATTTCTGGTTGTATCTATGTATTTAAACTAACATGACTAACGCATTAACAGAAATCCACTTTTACGCAGACACAGTCACTAGAAAATAAAAGTTGAGTTTGCCTAAACATATCCACGTAGAAAAGGGGGGGGTTACATGTCATTTAATGTCTATATGCGATTTTTAAAACACTATATTGTATCAGCAATAAATCCTCTAAAAAGAATCTTGAAGACGAACCTAATTCATCTCGAAAATCTGCAGCAAAATTTAAATTCTAATGAATCGATTTCGACTTTTATCAAAATTTTCCCGAACTTTTTCGTAGTCCTCTGGCTTTTCCCTTCATTCTATGACAGTTACCCGCAAGGTGTCGTTTTTGGATCACTTCCGTAATTTCTGCTTTGACATTTCCAAATTTTTCACGTTTGACGCTGAATACTCGGATAACTGGGGAATGTCTGGGCAATTAAATGGCACGATTAACAACAAAAATATCTACCGAAACAAGATATCATGACACATTTTGGTGACATGTAGTAGGTTTATGCCCGATATTCAAGAGGGGTACGATGTAAACAACCGAAGTGACCTACCTTCTCTATTTTATAATACCAGGGTAAGACTTTTTTAGAAATCGTTAAATCTATGTTATTTCTTGGATTTTTCATATGGAATACCTTGTAAATAAGTACTACAAACATAATTCATGACAAAAAAAGAAAAAAAAAATATTTTGACCAGGGGTGTATAGTAGGGGGGGTCCTACACAAGTACCTGTGATCATAAGTAATCTATTTTCAAGTAAGAGCCTCCAATGATTTTCATTTACTAATTCATAGCGTAGTAATGAAAATATTTCTTTTGTCAGTGACCTTGATCTTAACAGAATAACCTTGGCTCAGTGTCAAGACAAACACCTTTTAGTGATTAGAATTCATAACCCGGACAGGAATTTTACAACTTTTCTGTCATTGGCCGATGAAGATGTTTGAAATTTGCATTATCTCGTTCCATTTTGTCACAGGTCAAAAAAACAACATTGAGGTATTTTAAAACATCACCGGATATTAATATTCAAACAACATGGTGTTTCTATTTATGAAAGATAGACGGGGTTGAAAGTCCCTTCCATAATACGTATTTTAGGTAATAGCTTTACTTTCAATAAAATTAAACTCAAAAGTCCATAAATAAAATATCTTTCCTCATTTATTTCAAAGTTTGGGTAAAGGGGGTGAGGAGCATGGGGATGTCATGATGTATACGTAATACATCTGAGGTTATTATTCTGTTAGTAAGGAAGACCCGAGGAGTTGTGATTTGCTGATCATGATCTAAAACACGCTGACGAACCGAAACCACATGGTTTTATACACGTTATTCAATTAATTCAGTCATAATTATTTTCCTTGAAGGAGGAATGCATGGATAAAGGATTAAAGAAAATTCCCGATGCAGACAGCATCCGTGCATGGACTTCATTTTAGTACAGTACTACATAATGATATTGTGCTTAAAGTTGAATAAAATCATCAAATAAATTAAATTTAAATAGGAAAGGGAGATTATGTTTAATAGAAAAAAAATTAGACAATTAATACTTGATACAGGGACTCGCTGGTAAACACTTGAATGTACTTGAATAAAATGCCTCTCACTCGCTCTCTCGTACGGGAAGTTTTTAAACCAAGGAAAGTAATTTGCGCTAGATATAAGTTCATCATTTTAAAAAATACTGAGTTAATTATATACGGTAAACAATACAAATGGTTTGACTTTGGTGTGTTATTTTTAACAGTTTAATTTAGGTTGTAAAAGCGTGTAATTACATGATAAGTTGTAATATTCAGATAAGTTTGTTACCCCGGTATATAAGTTCTTAAATTTTCGAATCTGGACACATGCGGGTTTATTACTACTTGAATGTACATTGTATAACCTGCTACTGATATTTAATCACGGAACAAAATTACAATGTTAGCACATTATACTAATAATTTATACGGGTTTTGAATAAATTATAAAACAAATTAAGTTGATTGCTTTAAAATCATTATTTCTTGAACTTTACTATAAAGCCTGTAATATAAATTAATAGACAGTGTGCAGCACAGAAGTCACTTATGAATTTTACACGTGCCGGTGTTACTTATCGATGTTTAGTCCATTTCATTGAGTATAATTCTATCCTTACGATTGGGAAAGATTCTCTTTAAAATTTTAAAAAGGTATAGCCATGGTTAATATCTGTGATAAAAAAAATGTGTTTCGGAAAACTTGTGTTAAAAAGGGATTTTTTGTGTAAAAAAAGAGCAAAGCTTGTGCATTTTAATAAATTTTGGTTGAAGTAAAGTACGTGCAGATCGCATGCAGAATCGTCAAATTACACATGGAGCTAACGAATATTTAAGAACTGAAGATTGATTAATTACATAAAAATAAATCCCCAGCGTTTTGTACTAAAGTCAAACCTAAAACATTTTAAGAATTTTTGAAAGATTTAATTTACTTAGAGAAAATATTTTCTTACTGTTGTAGAATGGTTTGATATATATGTACCAATTATTTTGCCTATGACTGCGGGGTCAATGGTTCACCACGGTGTGGCTTTTAATTTCTCGGCCGCGTGAATAGAAAGATAGATTACGTAATGGCCGGAAACACACTTAGAATCTGGGTTCCAGGTGAATATGAGAATCGCGCAGTAAATAATTGTGTATTATTTACTTTAAAAGTTTTTTTTTTTTTGAAATCCGGGGTATATTGTTTCCGTTCAAATTGTTTGTGTTTACATTCAAACGAATAAAAATACTCGTACTTTTTTTCTATAACTTTTCTCTTGGGAAAATCTTTTTTAATAAAAGAAAAATGATACCATCGAATACTCTGAACGGGGAAAAAAAGAACACGCTTAAACCCTAATTTAAAAAAGAATATGATACAGCGTGGTAAAAATTTATTACTAACGGCAAGTTTATTTCAATTATACGCATAAAGAGTTCTTCAATATCAAAATGAGGACGGAGCCCTTTTTTACGATGAATACGGATCTAGCTTTCTTTCCTCCAACGAAGACACGTACAAAATAATATTTTCATGGGGGAGATAGTATAAAAAGGAACAATTTTATCAAGAATTATTTTAACCATTCTGTGGTGGTTTATTTTTTTTGTATGACTGTGGGGGCTATCACACGCCGATTGATTCCCGGTGACCGACATTGCCCTGTCGCTATCGAGGGATGGCTTTTATAATTGTAAACAAACAAGGTGAATGTTAAAGCCGTGCATTAATGGCTGTGAATAGTATATGTGCTTTTAGTTATGTTTTATTTTTTACTATATTGTTTGCTTTTATGTGAAAAGAAGAAAAGATAATTTTCTTCCCTTTTTAGTAGACTTGGTTTATACGATTTTAAAAAAAATGAAATAAAAGGGAAATTGTCAGTGAATAAACATGATAATTTGAAGAAAAAAAAAAAAACACAAACACTTCGAGAACTTTATTTGAAGAATATTAATAAGAGCCATGTTTATTATTTATAGTAAGCCCGCTTTGGTTACACGCATGAGGACCCCGTTTACGTGCTGAGTGAAAAGAATCACCTGTGCAAAATATTTCACCCGCTATTTTAAAAAAAGACTCGAACACAATAACAATTTTATGGGTCAGTAAGATGTTAAAGCACAACTTTATAATCGATAGTCATTTCGAAATATTTACCGTTTTTGAGTTATAAAGCAAAACATTTCAAGGTCCCTTGATCCCAATTTGGGGGACCCCTTTTGAATATTATTATATGAAAGCCCTTGCAATTATGCACAACTTTTGTTAATTATGTCTTAACAAAATATTTTTAGTTTTCAAGATAAAAAGGAAAATATGTGTAAATTTTTCTCTTTAGGGGTTCTAATTTTTGACCCCAATAGCGCCATTGTGAATGCAGAAATAAAAACAAAAACCGATGTGCACAACTTCAATCCTTCTGTTACCTAAAAACAGTAAAAATTCTGCTCCAGCTTTTTTTTGAGCCTTTATCCCGGGAAAAAAAGCCTATAAATTTTCGTTCACAGGGGAATAACTCAAAAGCGGAAGTGAATTTTTGAAATGTTGTTCCCGAAGAGTTTAAAATTCTATAATGTCTGAAAATTTGAGCGAAATCCGTTGATAAATGAGTGAGATATGAGGGCCCCAAAATTGGGGTCTAGGAAGTAGAAGAAAAAAAAAGAATAATAATCTTTACCAACACAATCAGAGAAGGTCTTCCGTTGGAAAAGGAAACCTTAAAAATTATTAGCATTATCTCTACTACGAATGTTAATTCAATCACGCTAACAATGAAGCATATTCAATGAAGACGAATGGAAGTTGTCATACCGTCAAAATTTAGTGCCGCATTATAACGCTAGGTGGTGAGGTGTTCGCTACGAGTGTTGGTAAAATTAGGAAGCAAACCCGGGTCGGGTTATTTGAATTCTTTAATATGCCTTAATACTTTATCGAACTTCTGAAGGCCATCCATTACCATAAATGATGGGAAAATCCATATTTATTTTTTCTGGGCACACAGGAATAACGGCCTCTTTTTTTAGACATAACTTTATACTATACTGAATATGTTCATTAAAAGGCCAACTTTTTGTAAGAGTAAGGGTCAAATAATAATGCAGTACGTATTGTAGGAAGAAAATTTCCAAGGTCCAATGTCCATTTTCCAAACACAAAAATCCTATTTCGTGAGAAGGGGGGGGGGG
>NW_026935538.1:0-66675 GCF_032062105.1 Saccostrea cuccullata
GTCAAGTTTGGTTGAAATTGGCCCAGTGGTTCTTGAGAAGAAGATGAAAATGTGAAAAGTTTACAACAACGACAACGTCAACGCCGACAACAACGACAACGACGACAACGACAGACAACGGACAAATTGTGATCAGAAAAGCTCACTTGAAGCCTTTGGCTCAGGTGAGCTAAAAAGTTATACTTATAGGGACTGAGGGGGGACAATCTAGACAAAACAAATGTGGAGCACAAAGATAACTTTCGATCCTTTTACAAATCGTGTACAGTTTTAAAGGAAAATTGAATGTTATTCACTTAGATTATCCTCCGGGCGAAAATTTCCAAGTTAATACATGTAGTACTTGTGATTGAAAATCCAAATAACATTCTTATTGAACGTAATATACCAATGTGTCGAATATTATGCTGAAATTATACACTGCCCAAATCTCCTCCCGCGCCTTTATATCTGTTTAAGATAAATGCAAGTCATATTTTTTCTGATGTTCTCCTAAAAAAGAAATTCTTTTTTATGCTGCCTGTTTCCAAAGTTATCTGAAATTGAGTCTAGCATGTTGAACCAAAGTACAAACTATTAATCGCCTTGGTAAGTGGCATTTTTCATGTACTGTTGTCTTTGTGTCTGAAGATCTGATATATTTTCAGCACTTTGAGGATTTCCCACTATGTTTGGACTCGCACAGTATCCGGAATCTTTCGAGTCTGTCCCAAGAGAAGTCAAAATCTTGGATCGAGGTATGGGTCATCTTCTGATATGAATATGTAAAGAAATCTCAATTTATTGATATCAAACAAATATTAATGCAATAAGATTTTTCCGATCGTCTTAAAGAAATAACGGTATAAGAACAAGAAGAAGAAAGTTTAAAAAAAAAGCTTTAAAATTCTATGTTTATGTACATGTACTATTATGCATGTTTTGATGCGTTTAAGTATAGTTCTCCAATTTTCCACCAGTAAAACGTTTTTGATTCCCTACCTCTGAATTTTAAAGACCTTACCTGAAGATTTTCCGCAATCACGACGGGCTTTACATAATATTCTGCTAACTATTACCAATGCTAACACAGCTAACCCAAAGAGGACACCAAAAACCACTGGCAAAATGGAATTATCTTCGCTGAAGAAAATTATACATATCTTAAATGTCAAAGTATGGAATAAATATTTTACATTAGAAAGGATGCGTAAATGAGCTTGTAATACAATGATAAACACTCTTTTTTTCCATCATGATAACATAATGTCGATTTGAAGTTGATTTAGGATACCTCTTTGAAGAAGGACTGAAAGATTGGTTGTTGATTTGTCTCATGCATTTTGGACACTCTGAGGGATTCGGGCACTTTGATGGCAACGTCCTGAATGGATCTTTTATTATCCTTTCATATACTGAATATCCATCCTCATCTAAGGTATATCAGCCTATCTAATTTAGTAGAATGAAAAGGGGTAAAGATAAACAAGAGGCCCATGGGCCACATTGCTCACCTGAGAAGCTTTGACCATTCTGTTCTTTACCAGATTTCCCCCTTGTTATACATAATGCATCCCCACCCTACCCCACTGATCATAATTTAGACATTTTGAAATCTACACTACCCCATTCCTTCCATGGGCACATATGTTTCAGCTTTTTTGGCCCAGTGGTTCCTGAAGAAGATTTTCAAAGATTTTTCCTATATATTTCTATGTAAAACTTTGATTCCCCTATAATGGCTCCCCCTTCCCCCGGGGGTCATGATTCCTACAATTTAGAATTTACACTACCCCGGAATGCTTCCACATAAGCTTCACTTTTTTCTGGCCCAGTGGTTCTTGAGAAGAAGATTTTCAAAGATTTTTCCTATATATTTCTATGTAAAACTTTGATACCCCATTGTGGCCCCGCCCTTCCCCCGGGGTCATGATTTGAACAATTTAGAATCTACACTATACCAGGATGCTTCCACATAAGTTTCAGCTTTTCTGGCCTAGTGGTTCTTGAGAAGAAGATTTTCAAAGATTTTTCCTATATATTTCTATGTAAAACTTGGATTCCCCATTGTGGCCCCGCCCTTCTCCCGGGGGTCATGATGTGAACAATTTAGAATCTACACTATACCAGGATGCTTCCACATAAGTTTCAGCTTTTCTGGCCCAGTGGTTCTCTTGAGAAGATTTTCAAAGATTTTTCCTATATATTTCTATGTAAAACTTTGATTCCCCATTGTGGCCCCGCCCTTCCCCCGGGGGTCATGATTTGAACAATTTAGAATCTACACTACCCCAGGATGCTTCCACATAAGTTTCAGCTTTACTGGCCCAGTGGTTCTTGAGAAGAAGATTTTTTAATGACCCAACCCTATTTTTCTCTTTTCTTGATTATCTCCGCTTGCGAGGGGATATGTCCCTTCATTTTAACAATTTTAAAAATTTCCCTTCACCCAAGGATGCCTTGTACCAAATTTGGTCAAAATTGGCCCAGTGGTTCTTGAGAAGAAGTCGAAAATGTGAAAAATTTACAGACGGACAGACAGACGGACTGACAGACAGACGGACGGACGGACGGACGACGGACAAAATGTGATCAGAAATGCTCACTTGAGCCTTCGGCTCAGGTGAGCTAAAAACAGTGCTCGATCTCATAAAACCTTCAAAAAATACTAATCTGTAAACAGAACATCAACAAAGACCCGTAAAAAAACAGAGAAGGAATCAGTTGTCGCGGAGGAATGAGCATCCCCACTTAGAACAGTCACAGTGACACCCGCCATTAGTCCTTTTTATTGATCAAATAGTTGGAACATTCCGTAGGAAAACTTAGTATAAAAACCAACATCTAACAACAAATATGAGAAGTCAGCCAAAATACGACACAAATTTAGGTTTAAATTTCTCATAAGATCGTTTTAATGACCGTAGAATGTTCGAAATGTTAACTTTAAACGAGGTTGTTGTTGTTTAAAACAAGAGCATAATCTTGAGAATCAAATAAGTTTGAGGTCATAATCCCATATGCATTTGATCGCGGGACATTACTACCAGTACATTAATATGGAAGGTAGGCGTTGGAAAAGCTGGTAATCTCTTTTGTCATACAATTTAGTTGTTAATTAGCATTTATCATCTATAATCGGTAAAACATCCAAATGTGAGCAGTATATAAATATTGCATGTAGTTGAGTGTAACATTGAAAATTTTCACCCCAAGAAAATCATTGTCAACCAAGGCGCAGCCGAGGTTGACAATGGTTTTCGAGGGGTGAAAATTTTCAATGTTACACTCAACTACATGCAATATTTATTATATTATACTGAATGTTTTATACAAATACATGTAACAGTGAACCGTGCGCGCATAAATTCTGCGCAGTCGCTATTTTTTGGAAGATCACCCGTCGTCAAGCACTGTTGACTGTTGCTACGCTGGAGGGCGTGGCTTCATTTATTCAGCGGGTAATAGTGTTTTTCGCAAAAAAAGAAAAATGTTTCTCGACGAATCAGATTCAAGTAATTTACATGAAAGTATAACATATTATAATAGCTGCTTGAAATAGAAAACGTACTTCAACAAATATCAGTTGACTGGCATCTGAGGCCTTCCTCTGGACTTGATATATTTCATATCCTATATTACCATCACCATTCTCATTAAAAACTTTGGATGGAATCCCACTATCATCAATCACCAGTTTTTCATTCTTTATTATGTCGTAGACCTGTTGTGGAGAATCTCGATACCTTTGACATAAAGTAGAGGACTGGCTGCCACAGAGATCAGCAAAAGATTTGTTTGTTCCTTGCAGAAGAGAAAACATGGCATTGATAGCAAAGGCGGTCCATAGTTCTGGTTGATAGTCTTTGTTGTTAAATTCTTCCTCAATATCCATACACTGAGAAGCAGAGAGTTTATTAAAGCTGCCAGACAGGAAACAACCATTTCTTTGTTCAAAGTACTCTTTTGTCCAAGGGTTAATATCATCGTTATCAGCAAGTCTATCGCGAAGATATTTCTCAAACATAGATGTCCCAGTCACAGGTGTCATTTGGAGTGACAATGAAATGGTTTCTTCTAGTTTATGCTTACCAGCTATTATGCTTTGTCGAGTTCCAAACGCCTCAGAACCTATAAAAAGATATGGCCAAGGATTTATCGTTTCGTGTAGCTCGGCCATAACTTCCTGTACAACATGACTTCTTAAAAACAGGAGGACAACTGTAGCATACGGAGTGTTTTCAAGATCGTAACGAATCTTTTTGTATTGATTTTCTTTCACTTTGATTTCATTCGCAATGCATATTTTCATGTCTTTAGCTGCGCGTACAATAGCATTCCTTCCTCCTTCACCATAGGTTCCTTCACTGTAGATAATCTGTATGTACGAAGAATTGAGTGATTTCACTATGTTAACCATCGCCATAGCTTGTTTGTCGTCCGGAGTACACGTTTGCATGAAATATTTATAGGTGGATTTGTCACTTAGAACAGCAGCAGTAGAGGCGTAATTTGGAATTTGAAAACAAGATGGCGCTTGTGACAGGAGGGTAGTCGTGACTCGGGAGAGTTAAAGGGAACGAAGTTGTATTTCTGTGTGATTATGTGAGTGTAAATTTATAACCAGGCCACATTTATATAAAACTATGATTTAGAACCCTCTTTAAGCCAAATAATTTACTATTTAGCCTGGTATCGGTGTTTTTTATAAATCTTTTGTGTCGTCAGATGTATATGAGAACTATATGAGAACTACTCATGTCAACAAATCAATCCAAATCAGTGAAAACTAAAGTTGTGGGTAAAAAACGTAAACATACAAGTAACAGTCCTACAGAAAGTTTAAGGAAAACATCTCGAAGAAGATTTAGGTCGTCGTCTTTACCTGACCTAAAGGATCTCTGTGATCAATCTGATTTAAATACTGATCTTGAAAAAATGGACGAAAAAATGAATGGGTCAACCTTTAACACTTCGGTGGACGACCAATCTACTCAGTCCACTCAAAATACTACAAATGGTGCATCTATTTTGTCGGGTTCTTCGCAAGGTGAGCAAATCAGTTCTAATGAAGGACAACCACCATTCATTCAAACTAAGGGTCAAACATTTAGTCTCCCTGAGCTGATATTAAGCTCCATGAAAAGCCAAAGTTTTATGACTCAGCTAGTACCAGTAATTGCTGAGGTAATAAAACCATCTATTGAACAAGCTGTACAAGAAGTCTTCAGTTCCTTAACTGACATCATTAAAAAACAAACCGAAACAATATCTAAACAAAACAAAGAGATTGAAGATCTATCATCAAGAATTAAAGGTTATGAGAAACACAATTCTGAATTGCAGTGTCAAATATGGAACCTAGAAGACACGGTTGACGATCTTGAACAATATGGTAGGAGAAATTCTCTGAGATTTCATAACTGTCCTGTACCAGGAGAAGGGTCAGATACAGATGACACCGTGATCGATATTTGTAAACAACATCTCAAGATCGAACTCAATAAAGATGATGACATCTTCAGATCTCACCCTATAGGGAAACCAAACAAAGATGGTAACATCCAAATCAACTGCCGTTTCAAGAGCTGGAAGGTTAAAAACAAAATATATGCGGCCGAACGAAATCTTTTAAAAGAAATCCAGAATCTTCATCATTGAAGACCTGACTAAATATCGACAGGGTATAGTTAAGGAACTCGCAAGTGCTAAACGAGCTGAAAGAGTACATTCCCTCTGGACCATTGATGGCAGAATCTTCACGAAGCTGTATGACAAAGGTCATAAATACATTATCCGATCTATCAAAGATATGCACGAACTTGCCCCTCCGCAGTGGGCATCCTCTGACCCAGAAACTGTATCACCCGACAACCAGATTGAGTACATATATTTGTGAATTCTCTGTGTATTATTAGTTATCCAGGTTCAAAATAATTGATTTTATTACAGGGTTTTAATCCATACACCCTGACCGCAGGCCGAAGTATTAGTGAATTCACTGTGTATCTGTTAGTACATGTTCAAAATAATTGATTTCCTTAACAGTACCACTATAAATATTAAATGCATAAATTACACTCAATAAATAAAGTGTGTCTCCAATCTACTCATTAGATTAACTACTGTTTACTGAGAATGTATACAGTTTTGACGTCTGTTTTTATTTACACCCCATATGCATTTTGGTGCACGGACACACACCTGTCACTTTGTAACCAATCAAAGCTCATTACCAACTTGTTTCAGGAAATAAATGTATATACACTTTCATATTGTTGTAATTGTTTTCTTATCATTTTTACTTCTTAAATATTAAATCAAAAATTACACTCAAAAAAGAAATCATTATCTCTCCATTCGATACTCACTATTATCTTTTGTTCAGAATTTTTGAATGGCAGGTAACACAGTGTCATATAGTTTTCACGCTGTCTATTATTCAAGCAGCTATGCCCATAGTTAAATCTATTATTTTGTATATTTGACACACAAAGTATTTTCGTACCTGTTACAATTGTCCACAATTATTACCTACACAGGTCCAACTTATTTCCCAGATTATGAATACTCTATCCATGATTGTTGTTTTTGAAAAACTTATTATTTTTATGCAGCTTATATAGTCACAGTTTATCCTGCATAGCTTCCAAAGATTTTGATACTTGTCATTTTTGCGGATCCGCTTAGTTGTAGAAGACAAGAAGCTAGATTAAAAACAATGTTCAAACTTCATAATAATTTAGTGCCAGAATACTTAAGGACATCCTTCCAAATATGCGCTGTAACACATCTATTATTCACAAGAAATTCTCAAAATTATGATATTGTATATTTGATTACAAACTTATAAGTCTACGTTTATTCCTACTGTAGTTAATGAATGGAACTCCATTCCACTTGAAACTCGAAATTTACAGTCAATGTCAAAATTCAAATCTAAAATTAGTAATATTTTTTTTTTTTTTGCCCCACCTTCTTACTTTGATTACGGTAACAGAAGACTTAATGTTCTTCAACCCAGACTACGACATAATTGTGTATTAAATAAAGACCTTTACAGATGCAATTTAATATCAGGTCCGTTGTGCACTTGTGGTAAAGTTGAGGATATCTATCATTATTTTTTTCGTATGTTCAAAGTATGCGAAAGCCAGAAATGAATTTTTACATAAATTTTTACAATTTGATAAAATCCACTTTCTAGATACACATGTCTTATTATGGGGGGTTGAATCACTGAGTGCTGCAGAGAATGAACGTCTCTTTTCTTTTGTTCAAACATTTATTAAGCATTCTGGTAGATTTCCTTGCTAATTACTGTACTAATATTAATATATGAATCTGTTCAACTTTATATATTTATACATATATGCAAAATGCATCAATCTGTTTAATTTTGCAAATTCTGAATACTTTATATAGCATGTTTAACTGTGACTATATCAATGTGTAATTTATATGTATAGGGAGAGGGCGTTATAAGTATTCAGTACTTGTGCCCAATCCCTTTGTAATTATATTACAATAAAATATGTTCAAATCAAATCAGGCGTAACTGATCTGAGGTAAATTAAATTCTTGAAGTACATTAGCTGCCGCTATACTGCTGCTGCTGCCATATGCAGCAACAAATCCCAGGGTATTATTTGAAATATTAGAAATTACAGAACCATCTGATAAATGTAGACCTTCCCTGAAGAAGTTGAGGAGTTTTGATTGAATCAGCAATGGCTGATTACAGCTGTTAAAAATTACGTAACCGATATTCTTCCCTCCAAATATATTAGCAAAACTGCCAAGCTTTTCATTCACCGTATCTACTGCAAACCGAATGCCTTCCACAACCTCCCACCCATTCTATGTACGAATATCACCACACTCCA
Organism: Saccostrea cuccullata; assembly: GCF_032062105.1. Classification (NCBI taxonomy): domain Eukaryota; kingdom Metazoa; phylum Mollusca; class Bivalvia; order Ostreida; family Ostreidae; genus Saccostrea; species Saccostrea cuccullata. The sequence continues at coordinate 7,866 of NW_026935538.1, forward strand.
TAGGGTTGTATATGTCTTTGTTATATACAGGAACCACTGCAGCAACATACAAATCACCTTTTCGAAAAATAACGTCATTTGCCAAGTTACTATTTCGGCAAGATTCACATTTCTTTTGATTATCACACTGAGCCTTTATAATATCCGCGGCCAAATTAAGCCAATCTCATCCTTTGTGTAATCACTCAATAGGTCTGTTTTTAAATCTAACGTTGAATTGTTGTACCATCCAACCTATGAACAAAAAGTAAATTGTTTTATCTTCCTGTCTGAATAAAGGCATTAAATATTTAGAATATTTATATGTTCATTTTGGCTTCAATCATTTTCATGTTAAGACGTCGCTATACCAAAAATTATATTTCGAACCTGTTTACCATTACGAAGGTAGTATCAGTCGGCCGAGTGGCGCTGTGCAGTGATTAGAGCGTCTGCTATAAAGTCGCGCAGTAAGGAGTTGATCCTTACGTCGCGGATTCGAATCTCTCTGTGAGACGTGAGAATCACAGGCGCTTGACATTTTTAACCATAATGTGCACGTGGATACTGGTCTTTTGGATGAGGAAGTATAAAGCGAAGTTCCGTGTCGCAGTAGATGCTGGCACAAAAAAGATCCCTCACTGCTCAACGGTCGTAAGTGCCAAGTAAAGGACAAAATTTGCATCTCTCCACCGGCAAGTGGTGGCGTCTCCATAAGAGAGAAAAATTCTCAATAGGGACATAAATTAAAGCAACATACAAACAAACAAATATTTAGAATCTATGCTTGTTCATCAATACACGAGCAAATGCCCTATTTAAAAAGAAATGAAAGAGAGGTGCTTTTTATTATAGATACATTCGTTCTAGTTACCTTTTCTAAACACATTTCTTGACCTTTCAGAATGCAATTTCGGAAATGGTAAACTTCATATTCATCCAAATTTCCTGATATGTTAGCTTCAGTTCTTCCATTGAAAGTTATTCCTAGGTTTTGTCGTAAACCATCAGGCATTTCTTCCTTGAGACTTATATTTGTATTTTTGCCTCTTTCTACAAGTTTGTAAGTATTGAACCACAAAGTACTATTAAGATTGCTGCACAAACCCTCTGTTTCTCCACATTCCTCTCTTTGGAGGTCTTTGAGAAGTTTGGCTTGCATGATAGTGGACAAAATTGCATAACCCTCAAACACATTATCACCAGTGACAGAGTCTATGTCAGCAAACGTTGGCATCAAGCAAGTAGGATTCTGAATATTACAGGATATGAACTTCTCGACAACCTTCCCTAACCACGGATTAGATGATACTTCCTGATTAAAAACTGTTTTGTTTGTCATAACATTTGTCCAGTGTAACTGAAAACTCTCAAAGGACAACCACGGAGGACTAGTGAAAAAAGAACCCTTTGCTACACGATACTGGTTTAAAGTCACTTTATCTATATTAGAGGCCCCCTCAGAAAAGATCATTCCAAGTCGAAAATTGTACTGATCTCTGAGCTTGTTGGCAACATTGAGAAACACTGTGGGTGTTTTGGTAGACGCAAATACTACTACTTTCTGTTACTCTACTCTCAGTATGAAAAATCACGGACTCGACACTTTTTTGTAGTTCTTGGGAATTTACAAGACCATTTTCCATAGATACTGCTGAAGAGTATGCAATGCATATCTTTCTTGAATTAGTCTGTATCCTAAATTCATCATAGTTGCCTACTCCATAGGTATTGTTTTCGTAAAAGACACCAATGTAGTTCCATTCCAGTTTTTGCAACAGAGATATGATGACCTAGAATTTCGATACAATAAAAAAATAGTTTTTACAGATCTGGATGATGAAATAAAAAACAATAACACAAAGTTGTTAAAAATACACAGAAAAAATAAGGTGTTTATCCTAATGATCAATCAGATGACGGAATTTACATATTTCCATGAAAAAAATATTTCATTTTTTAGCGATAGTTTTTAAACATACATTTTGTAAATGTATTTTAAGGAAGCACATATAGAACCTATCAAAACATTTTTTAAGTAGAAGGTACAGTTTTAGCTTTATTGTGATCTAAAATTTGTTTTCAATTTTTTTTTAAATATTAGTTGAGTTTTGTAGATTCATAAATACACAAGTAAATTGATTGTCGTGTAATTTCGCAAAAAGCACCACTTGCTAAATAAAATTTAACGCTTTTATTTTAGGGTGATGAAATCTATGTAAAATCTCTTGATCAACCGTCCATTCACGAATTATTATTCTTGCGATTTGACGTTGGAAAACCCTTTTGCGATTATAAGTTTTGGCGAAAAATAAGAAATCTTCAGGATATGAATATGATAAATCAGGAAAGAATATGGCATGGAGAAGTACGATTCCGAAAATATGACGTCATAATGTTCAAGCAATTCTCTTTTTCAAATAGAAAAAAGCCTCAAAATGTCCCATTTCAAAGGTTATTTTCTTTAAAAAAAAAGTGTCCACAGCCCCCAACCACTTGAATTTTCAGATATGTTGAGTTAAATTCTTTGAAAAATCATATTTCTTAAAATCTTTCTGGGAGATGCCTGTTATATTACATGTATTTGAAAGAAAATTCGACTGAAAATTGATGACTTCTGCGACTTTTCAAGAAAATACGGGAGAATGCACTATTGAAGTTTACGAGGTCACTATATTTTTCGAATTTCTTTAAAAGAGATTAATTTCGTTATAATTACAAATATGAAAATCTTTTCAGTTAATTTGATTCACATTTTAATTCGTTAAAAAAGTTTAATTTCTTGTAATATTTATTTGTTTTTACGATTTAGCAAAAATAGCATTTACATGTAATGTTAAAATAGATTTATTCAGAATCATTCGAATTGGTATAACTAATAGAAATCTTTATTAAAACTTAAGAATTTGTGGTTTCTAATTCATAAATATTTCAATATATCCTTTAATACACTTTTGTTAAAGAAAATGTCAAGTTCTTTCCTTACAAAATCACCTGTTCTCTGAAATATGTTTTGCATTGTTAAAATGCTCTTAATCAATTGGTAGAAAAATATTTATTAGTATATGAAATATATTCATAGCAATTCCATGTATCTGTTTTCTTTCTTGACTTTAAATTCAATAAATAATCAGTTTTACCGATATTTGTTTGGAGTCATCAGGGACCAGTCTAAGTATATTTTGATATTTATTGCCGTCTTTTAGAGCTGATGCAGTTGCTGAGAAGAGTGATTGTGGGACTTTGTAATTCTTTTCCAGTGAGCTGATATATAACGAAGTGTCTACAGCTCCTCCACTGTACTCTGGACCGATTATTCCTTTATAAGTATACAAACAAAGAGGGTTTGTCATACTGATGTGCAATTATTTGTTAACACCTAATTAAATAACTGTTAACACTTCATATGTGATTGTTTTAGCAGTAATACACTGAAATAATCATATAGCTTAGCACAATCATCAAAAGCTACTTAAACTATCACTATTAAATAAATACACTCGCAGGTAACCAGGGATATTGTTTGTTCGCACATTGTATGTTGTTCGTCCCTCGACCGGCAAGTGGTGGCGTCTCCATAAGAGAGAAAAATTCTCAATAGGGACATAAAGCAACATACAAACAAACAAATATTTAGAATCTATGCTTGTTCATCAATACACGAGCAAATGCCCTATTTAAAAAGAAATGAAAGAGAGGTGCTTTTTATTATAGATACATTCGTTCTAGTTACCTTTTCTAAACACATTTCTTGACCTTTCAGAATGCAATTTCGGAAATGGTAAACTTCATATTCATCCAAATTTCCTGATATGTTAGCTTCAGTTCTTCCTAGGTTTTGTCGTAAACCATCAGGCATTTCTTCCTTGAGACTTATATTTGTATTTTTGCCTCTTTCTACAAGTTTGTAAGTATTGAACCACAAAGTACTATTAAGATTGCTGCACAAACCCTGTTTCTCCACATTCCTCTCTTTGGAGGTCTTTGAGAAGTTTGGCTTGCATGATAGTGGACAAAATTGCATAACCCTCAAACACATTATCACCAGTGACAGAGTCTATGTCAGTAAACGTTGGCATCAAGCAGGTAGGATTCTGAATATCACAGGATATGAACTTCTCGACAACCTTCCCTAACCACGGATTAGATGATACTTCCTGATTAAAAACTGTTTTGTTTGTCATAACATTTGTCCAGTGTAACTGAAAACTCTCAAAGGACAACCACGGAGGACTAGTGAAAAAAGAACCCTTTGCTACACGATACTGGTTTAAAGTCACTTTATCTATATTAGAGGCCCCCTCAGAAAAGATCATTCCAAGTCGAAAATTGTACTGATCTCTGAGCTTGTTGGCAACATTGAGAAACACTGTGGGTGTTTTGGTAGACGCAAATACTACTACTCCTGTTACTCTACTCTCAGTATGAAAAATCACGGACTCGACACTTTTTTGTAGTTCTTGGGAATTTACAAGACCATTTTCCATAGATACTGCTGAAGAGTATGCAATGCATATCTTTCTTGAATTAGTCTGTATCCTAAATTCATCATAGTTGCCTACTCCATAGGTATTGTTTTCGTAAAAGACACCAATGTAGTTCCATTCCAGTTTTTGCAACAGAGATATGATGACCTAGAATTTCGATACAATAAAAAAATAGTTTTTACAGATCTGGATGATGAAATAAAAAACAATAACACAAAGTTGTTAAAAATACACAGAAAAAATAAGGTGTTTATCCTAATGATCAATCAGATGACGGAATTTACATATTTCCATGAAAAAAATATTTCATTTTTTAGCGATAGTTTTTAAACATACATTTTGTAAATGTATCTTAAGGAAGCACATATAGAACCTATCAAAACATTTTTTAAGTAGAAGGTACAGTTTTAGCTTTATTGTGATCTAAAATTTGTTTTCAATTTTTTTTAAAATATTAGTTGAGTGTTGTAGATTCATAAATACACAAGTAAATTGATTGTCGTGTAATTTCGCAAAAAGCACCACTTGCGAAATAAAATTTAACGCTTTTATTTTAGGGTGATGAAATCTATATGTAAAATCTCTTGATCAACCGTCCATTCACGAATTATTATTCTTGCGATTTGACGTTGGAAAACCCTTTCGCGATTATAAGTTTTGGCGAAAAATAAGAAATCTACAGGATATGAATATGATAAATCAGGAAAGAATATGGCATGGAGAAGTACGATTCCGAAAATATGACGTCATAATGTTCAAGCAATTCTCTATTTCAAATAGAAAAAGCCTCAAAATGTCCCATTTCAAAGGTTATTTTCTTAAAAAAAAAAGTGTCCACAGCCCCCAACCACTTGAATTTTCAGATATGTTGAGTAAAATTCTTTGAAAAATCATATTTCTTAAAATCTTTCTGGGAGATGCCTGTTATATTACATGTATTTGAAAGAAAATTCGACTGAAAATTGATGACTTCTGCGACTTTTCAAGAAAATACGGGAGAATGCACTATTCAAGTTTACAAGGTCACTATATTTTTCGAATTTCTTTAAAAGAGATTAATTTCGTTATAATTACAAATATGAAAATCTTTTTAGTTAATTTGATTCACATTTTAATTTGTTAAAAAAGTTTGATTTCTTGTAATATTTATTTGTTTTTACGATTTAGCAAAAATAGCATTTACATGTAATGTTATAATAGATTTATTCAGAATCATTCGAATTGGTATAACTAATAGAAATCTTTATTAAAACTTAAGAATTTGTGGTTTCTAATTCATAAATATTTCAATATATCCTTTAATACACTTTTGTTAAAGAAAATGTCAAGTTCTTTCCTTACAAAATCACCTGTTCTCTGAAATATGTTTTGCATTGTTAAAATGCTCTTATTCAATTGGTAGAAAAATATTTATTAGTATATGAAATATATTCATAGCAATTCCATGTATCTGTTTTCTTTCTTGACTTTAAATTCAATAAATAATCAGTTTTACCGATATTTGTTTGGAGTCATCAGGGACCAGTCTAAGTATATTTTGATATTTATTGCCGTCTTTTAGAGCTGATGCAGTTGCTGAGAAGAGTGATTGTGGGACTTTGTAATTCTTTTCCAGTGAGCTGATATATAACGAAGTGTCTACAGCTTCTCCACTGTACTCTGGACCGATTATTCCTTTATAAGTATACAAACAAAGAGGGTTTGTCATATTGATGTGCAATTATTTGTTAACACCTAACTGTTAACACTTCATATGTGATTGTTTTAGCAGTAATACACTGAAATAATCATATAGCTTAGCACAATCATCAAAAGCAACTTAAACTATCACTATTAAATAAATACACTCGCCGGTAACCAGGGATATTGTTTGTTCGCACATTGTATGTTGTTCGTCCCTTTGGAGAATTTTTCATTCATATGAAGACGACATATGAAACACCAAAAGAAGGGCTCATTCTGAAGTGCGTCACATTTGAGGCTTTGGACAAAAATGGAAAGAACTTTAAAAAAATATTCGATAAAAAAGATTTTAAAATATATCAAAAAAAAAAAAAAAATTCATGTAGTGAATGCCTACATGTATTTATAAGACATTCTCCATACCTACACATTTCTTGAAAACAACATATAAAATGAAAACTTAAAAAAAAACTTTGTAAAGTTTGAAAAATAAAAAGAATTACAGTGGCACAACGTTTAAAAGTATATATTTTATTTTAAAATTTGAGCTAGAAAATATACGTAAAGTTGTTTTCATGTCAAGGATGAACCCTGGACAAAATGCACTAGAAAGACAGTGTCGCCCGCGTGGCGCAATGATTCGAGCCTTTGTTCCGGGGCACGTATAAAGAAGTATACCTAGTCGTCGCAGGTTAGAATCCCTATGCGGGACGGAGAGACCTGTCCTTCGGATGAGGATGTATTAACCGAGGTCTTGTGTTGCAGTAGGACTGCCTTGTAAAAGATCGCTCATTGCTCAATGACATTCAGCGCGGTATGCATTTTATAGTGGTAGCGTCTCAAATATGAGTGAAAAAATCACAAACAATCGTCAAATTTCATACAGACAAAACAAGCCACTCAAACTAAGGGGTATTAAAAAAACTTTGAAAGAAGATACGCTACAGGATAACTATGCACAATTAAGGTACTAGTATGTTTTTGATAAAAATTGATTCAAAGATTAAAAAAAATGTGTATGTGTATATATACTCAGGATTTCCTGTTTAATCGAATGTTTCTTAATGTTTACCTATGATAGGAGCCAAACTTTTATCTTTTTGTTCCGTAAACCTTCTGTTGATTAGTCTACTTGCGTATTCTACAGCTCTTCCCCGAACATTGCATGTTGGAAACACTTCTATCCCTATGAAGAAAAAAACAAATAGTGTTATTCTATTATTATCATTATTCTCAATTTCATTCCTGATTGTTAATTAATAATCTACTGTGGTACAAAGAGCTTGGAATCTTTTGAATCAGATTTATTTTTCTCTTGATTATGATGACTCAAAGGCATTTAGCTCTTTAAACAGGTCGGCAATGGATCCCTCCAATGATCCCACCTTTGATGTTTTGGAGGTCTGTATTTGCTCCGCTCCTATTTTGTGATATTTAATGGGCTATTGAGCTCGAAACTATTCCATATTATACAATTATTGACTTTTGATAATATCTATTCGTGACTATACGGACCTGGTCAGGTATTGGTTGACCGGACCGAGGCCAAAGCCGAGGTTAACCAATACATGAGCAGGTCCGTATAGTCACGAGTAGACCGAATTCAAAAGTCAATAACCGTTTTATTAAATGATCAGGAATTTTACAACACTTTTGACACTTTCGTTCTTGTCTCCATCAAATATAAACACTCATAATAAAATGCAAAGTGTAACAACACTTTTCACATGTTGTTATACTTCAACAGCTTAACAACCAGTAGTTAAAAATGGAAAACAATATTATTAAACAATCAATACTTAACCATTTACTTTCAAAAGCGTTTAATCTCCTTGGTTCTGGCGTCTGACATGTTTACATTCACACCGACACATGCTTTGAAATACGAAATCTGATTGGTCGAAAAAAAAAACTTTAAGCAAATCTATGTTTGGTCAAGAGGGAAAATCTGAATAAACCCCCAAGAACGTCTTATGAGGTGAACTCACTCTGAGGTACATCTCAGGAAAAGACGTCTAGACCAATCAGAGAGCACCAAAATTCTTGATCATTTAATAACTCCACATATTTCATGACATGTACTTACCAAGTTTTATTCCTGGAATATATTGATTCTGATTTAGTTTGTTAAGTGTCCATTTCACAGCCTCAAAGTTTCGAACAGACATTGTTAGTATATCATTCTTACAGTCCCCATCACTAAATATTTGGAACAACCCTCCAAGATGTACATCTCCCTGAAGCATGGCGATTCTTTGACATCGAGAAACGCCCACGACGATAAACAGAGTAAAAAGTTGAATGTTCATGATTGACTAATTAATATCTGAAAATATTTATTTTTTATCTAGCTATGTTTACATACATGCATATTCAATTCACAACGAAGTCTTAAACCAATAACAAATGTGAACCACACAACTGAAGTTTTTTTTATTATTCGTTCCTTTATCTCTATGTTATAGTTTTTTGTTCTTCAAAAATCACTTCAACATCAAAATTAATATCATTTTCACGATGAAAAATACCGACACTTTAGATAAAAGTAAAATAATATATTTTAGAAAATCGTACCATATATTTGGTCTTCGAAGATGGCATCTCAAAGTGAATCGGAAATATTGATGGTGATGAAGTTCCTCTACAAAACACTCTTTTCATACAAGGAATGATATTCTAAAATATATATTTGCTTCACTGAATATCGAAAATAGAAGACAGGAATTTACGTGTAGATATTTCCATTTTTCAATGATAGTTCATTGAATTTTAGGTCATGCGGCGTTAAAAAGCCCGTCCCTGTAATGGTAATTTATGTTCAAGGCATTCACGATGTATTTTCATCTAAAGATCATACAAAAATTTAAAAAATATTGATCATCAGCATATTCTTTTAAATACCACCAAAAGAACTTAAAAATTTAAACATCTTTTTAAAACTGAACCACACATCATCATTTGATATCCCTGGAATGCCTAACATGTATACATACTGACTCCTTCCTGAAAGAATGTTTTCAGTACATATTCATGTAACGACAAGTGCCTAATCTTTAAAAAAATGTTCACAAAAGAGAAATTCTCAAATTAGGAGGTAGTAAATTTATACCAATAAAAATGCAACAACCCGAAATGCAAAAATTGCATGTATTTACACGTTTTAATTCTGTCCCTAAAAAACAAATCTTATGTCCAAGCCTTTCTCTCGATTTGACAAATTTTTTTTCCACAGATTTATTTATAGTAGAGTCACTAGGTTGAAAACCTGCAGGCATGTTCATGAAACTTTCCTAAAATTTGTCCTAAGACTATTCCTAAGATATGACTTAGGTTCAAGAAAGTTAGGAACATCCTAAGATCAACTTAAGACATATCATAAGATGTATCTCGACGGTGACTTAGGAACTTCTTAAGTTAGGACATCCTAACTTACAATGAACAATTTTTCCTTAAACATTTATCGATAAATGTATAATTTTGGAGACAATTTACGGGAAAGAAATTACATACATGTAACATTAGAAAAGGAAATCCATTTATATGTCCATGTGACCTCAGTATATTTTAATGTTTGCATTTTTTTTTTGATATTATAAAATATTTAATACCGCTTGTAAATCGTATTGTAACAAACAAATTGTAATTAAGATTTATAGTTTAAAAAATAATAACCTCTGAGTGATCTACCTTGATGATGATTATGTTATGAAGTTTTATAAAAGTTTACTTAATTTTTTTGATAAATAAGCTGATTGAAAGTAAAATGAATTTTGTAGGACACTAAAAAAGTATTCAGTCACTGAAATCACTAATTTAAAGCCAACATTTTATTCTTGAATATTGGAACTCTCAACAGTTTCAATATTTGAATGACAATTTTTTTTTTATTTTATACGTTCTCCTAACCGATTAGTTAAAAAAATAAGAACATGTCAATAGTTTCAGTGTCTCATAATAGGGGGTGGATGGCTGGCCCCTCCTTATTTTCCGAAGACAAGTTTATTGGTATTAATCTATGATGGAAGTTTTGATAAATGACGAATATGTATATCGCAAAAAAGTCATGTTAGAATGATCATAGGTTGTACTGTATCTGTATCTATAGACCAATCATTAGTATATGAAAGAGGGGGTATTTGTTTCTATATTCGTACAATGTATTATGACATTTTAAACATAAGAAGGGGTGGGGTGGCAATCATAATACAACGTTTGTGATAAATGTATTTGACAGTGACATAAAAACGGCCATGACATGGGGGGAGAGAGGAGAGAAAAAAAATTTATTTTACCGGAGAAAACTTGACAATCAAAAAAGGGAAAGAATATTGTCCAAACTCGAAAATCCTATTTTGGAGAGAGAGAGAGAGAGAGAGAGAGAGAGAGAGAGAGAGAGAGAGAGAGAGAGAGAGAGGGGCGGGGTCTAGGTTTCAACTTCTTTAATAACCCTTTTTTAATTCAAATATTACCCTCATTATAATGATCTTGTTTGTCTTCCTTCACTTTGTACGAGTATTTGATACGCAATGAGCAGATCGACTGATAATAAAAGCCCCCCCCCCCCCCCCCCCACTTCGTCGCCCGAGGAGCGTTGTATTATATTTCTCCAACCAATACCGAAAATATTCATTATAATAATATCCAAAATTTGTATTAGGTAATATCCGGAACAGCACATGCGAAATTTATAGCATATATGAAAAGAGGCCTATGGGTAACACTTCTTGTTTAATTATTTGTGTAAATTATCAGCTCATACACGGACTGCTGAGAAACAAGAAATTACCGCTGATACTTGCAATGTCCAAAATCAAAAGCATCAAAACAAACTTTAAGTTAGGATGATCTTAGGACAGGTATTATGCTGTTCTAAAGTTAGGAAAAACTTAGGAAAGTTCTTAAAGAAGAAGGTATGGTTTCCATATAAATTTTGCCCTGTGATTTTCTAAAAAATAAAGCTGGTGTGAAAGTTGACAACACATGCTTTTTAAATAATTGAAATTCAATGCAGAAAAATCATACAAGTTATTTTTCTCATATGTGTTTTTAAATGCTTATTATGACGTCATAAACATGTGCATTTTCCCGTATTTTCTTAAAATGTTGCAGAAGACACCTATTTTCAATGGAATTTTCTTTCAGATAACATTGTCCACAGGCATCGCCCACAAAGATCTTGAGATATGTGATTTGTTATTGAATTTTGCACAAAATATCAAAAAATTAACGTGGGCGACGGCTGTGGACACTGTTTTCTAAAGGAAAATCACCCTTGAAATGTGCCATTTTGAGGCTTTTTCTGTTGAAAATGAGAAATGCTTCACATAAACGACGTCATATTTGCAGAATGGTAAACCTTCATGCCATATTCTTTCCTGATTTATCAGAGTCATTTATTTAACTAATATTTAAGCCAGTTTCAAAACTTTTTGATGTCATTTCATTTTTAAGGCGCAATAAAGCTAAAACCATACCTTCTTCTTTAGGAAAGCTTCGAGAAACTGACTTAAGACTAGGACATTTCCTAAGACGATCTTAGGACACACCATGGTCCTAAGATAGCTTCATGAACATGCCTGCAGATTAAGATTTTGATAAAAATTCTTTTATATAATTGAACTAATACTTGAAAAGAATTCTTTTTTTATATGACTTTATAGACAAAAGTAAGAAATATTATTAGTTTTTTTAGGGGTGGGGTCCTTTGTTTTTTATCATATATGAGAGACGTGCACTTGTGTCCATAAATGAGATAGACATTTCTGTTTGCTTGTTAGGTTTTTGTAATTTTTTGAGTTATTTGTTGAACTTTATTGTTTTCCAGTACGAGATTATTTTTTCCTTGGCATTATTCTATCACATACATGTACCTCTAAGTCTTATTGTTAAGAGTGATAGATTGAAATCAATGTGAAAATGTACTTCCTTGCCTGTGTCCTAAATTCCTCTTCTAAACCAATAACTGATCATAAATTTGGGAAGGTTTAAATAATTTATGTCATTCAAAAATTGGGGTATTTAAAAAACAATTTATGTCATTCAGGAAGTTTCTATCTTTTCAACGATCAGGAGACCACTGACAATACATCTCTAAATACCAATACCTACCACAGATATGAATTCCAAAATACTGCTGAATTTAAAGATTAAATGAACCTCATACGGCTTTTTCTGGTAGGATAATTTAGTAACATTTGGATAAATAATTACTTGTATATTTTCATTTTCGCTTGAATGCTGAAGTTTTGAGTTTAATTTACGTATTCTCTGCATTGCCTAAACATTTCAAGTATATAAAAAGACTTTTGTTGAACTACTATTAATTTTTATGATAAAATTAGAACATTTCTAAATCAAATTTTGAAGAAAATAATTAAATTTTTGGTAACCTATCTTAAAAAACAGAAGGATTTTTATGATTTAATATCTTTTCAAAACTCCTAGTAATGTATGTTGAATTTTTGTCCACTAACTTTCACTATGATTCAAAGAAATATCTGTTAGATTAGAATGGATCTGAATAATTAAACTTACTTTTTCTTTAATTTAAGGACGTTCGATCCTGATATTTTGAGCGTATTTCGCGCAGGTCCTTAATTCATGAAATTAAGCATCATTTTTAGGCTCTAACAATAAAACTGAATTCTACAATGCAATTTAAACTATATTCAATGAAAAAACCGCAATTAACTTCCATTCAAGTAGAATTAAGCCAAGGACTATATTTTGTGGAGGAAGGATTTTTAGACGAAAATGATCAGTTTTTTCCATTCGAACAATAACAGTACTGTTAATTTTGGACGCCTATTTTTCCATGCTAGTTGCACACAAAGCTGTTTTTTGCAGTGAAATATGTTATGCTGGTTCTGAATTATCTATTAAATTATTTCTTATGAATTCTGTCAACAAAGTGTGACAAATATAGTAAATATATTCTGAAAATCCGGGAAAAAATTGAGCCAATTTTAACGTAAAATTCACACTTTTTTAGTAATATCTGAAAATGTACATCATATACCCCTACTTTTGATGTTCTTTTCTAAATATTCAAGATAACTTTGACCTATTTGCTTAAAATCAGAAAAAGTTTAAGACTTTAAAATAATTTTCTTGCTTATTATATTTTCAATGCCGGAAAAATAACATTAGTGCAGAAAGGTCAAATAATTGATTATGCGAAGCAATTTGAAACTTTTTCTTAGTCACAATTTTTAAGTGTCTTTTTTTAAACAGACTTAGAGTTCATTTTGTTTCATGCTTTAATTGGATAAAAATATTGGAGGGAAAACGTCGAAGATTATTTTTTTAATTAAGACACAAATTTCAGTGCAGAAAGGTCATATTAAATGAACTGTAGCGCTAAAAGAAGCATATTGACCTCCATTTTTTGATTTGAGTTTCAATTAAACTATGTATGTAGAAACTAAAAATATACTTGGCAAAAAAAATTTAAGACTTTAAATATCAGGATCGAACGTCGTTAAATGAGAAAGATTACTATAAACACCTACTCAGAGGTGGGATTTAGTAAATGAGAGGATTTAATATCTCCTTTTTGTGAAAAGAATTCGATCTTGGCAAGTTTGTACGTTAACAATGTGACATACCTTGGGGGTATGATTATGCCTTATTTTCTCGCCCAATATGCAATTTCCCCTCACTTATTTCCGTATTACCCTTCTAAGTGTCTAGATAACTAATAATATATATTTTTATTACAGGCAGTCCACAGAATATTTCCGTTACTTGAGAAAAGAAATCTACTGTAATCCGTATTTAAAAAGAAAAGCATTTAAATAAACTATTAAACAACTTAAAACAAGAAATCTGTGAGCCAATGCTCACTAGTAATACCCCCGCTCTGATGTAAATAAACACTATCATGTTTATATTCACAAATTCAATTACGGGCAGATGCACAGAAAAATTTGAAGTTGATATTTGAACAATTTAGAATCTACACTACCCAATGATGCTTTCACATGTTTCAGCTGTACTGGCCCAGTGGTTCCTAAGAAGATTTTTTGATGACTCCACCCTATTTTTTCTTTTGTCTCCTCTTGTGGGGGATGTTGCTCTTGATTTTAGGAATGGCCAAGTTCCGCAATGTTTTTTTAATACGAGTTATCGTCCCTAACTGTGAAGCTCTCCACTTCCGGGGCGTCAATACACAAAGCAACAAAATCGCTGAAGCAAGAAGCGTCGAGAAAATACACACTATCGGTATCGAGGACACTGACAAGCCAGGTAAGGGATTTAAATAGCGGTCGTATTTAGGATGTTACACTGGTTTACGATGCATATTAATATAAAAGCAGTACAGAGTTGGTTCTTGAATCTAATACACATGCAACAACCATAAGGATCTAGTATATTCTAGAAAAAAAAAATGTCAATATTTATAAAGGTCTATATACATATATCTATTTTTTTAAAGTATAGAATTTATTTTTATTCGACGAGGAATGAATATTTACAGCTGTCAAGTTGTGTTCATAAGAAAATCTAACATTGCCCCCCCCCCCCCCCCCCGTTGTGTAAAAGGCATTGTTTAATTCGCAAAACAATTCAGTAACATGTAAATAATTTTGAATTCATAACATAATTTATTTTAAAAGGACATGAATGTCAATTGTAACATTTTTTTTTTAAAAAAAATTCCTTTTTAAGTACTTTACAATGTACTTTTTATTTTCCAGTATGGGGAAGAAATATTGCTGCGTTCCTGGATGCAGCAACACTTCTCAAACATTGGATGAATATGGAAATAAAATAATATTGCATCGCTTCCCTATGTCGGAGAAAAAGGCCCATATTAAGCGTCTCTGGATTCAGCGACTTCGACATGTGAGAGCAAATTTGGTTGTAAAAGACCACACACGAGTTTGCAGTGTTCATTTTGAGGGAACATTTACTGAGGAATCGATTCCCACAATTTTTCCAAGTAAACCCAAAAAGGAAACAACAAAATCCCGAAGACCTCTTGTAAGAAAAATTGAAAATTCATTTCAAAATGATGGTTCAGGGCAAAGTGATACTGAAAATCCACAAGATAATCCTGTGTCAATGTACAATGATGTTGCAATACAAACTGACCTCAAATATTTTTATTCAAAAGATGCGTACACAAATACAGAAGAGCATTGTGTACATGTTTCAACTGCAACCCAGACGACTGGCAGCCCTTTGTCTACTGTTAATGCTGAAGTTCAGGCAGATTTGCCTAGGATGACATATGAAGATATGAAAGATGACGATTCTAAAACAAGATTTTATACAGGTTTTGCAACTTTTCAAATTTTTTGGATGTTTTTTGCAGTGCTGAGGCAGAAACATGGTGCAGAGAAACTCAATTACTGGGAGGGAGAGACAAGGTCCATGGGTGAGAAGTCGTATCATGAACCAGGGGTTAAAAAGCCTGGCAGAAAACGTTCCTTGAGACCAGTGGATGAATTCTTGATGGTTTGCATGAGACTTCGTTTAGGGCTGCTTCAGGAACACCTTGCTGATATTTTCAGGGTGTCCGAAACGACAGTATCACGAGTAATGAACACTTGGATTAACTTCCTCTATAATCACTGCAAATCCTTAATAAAGTGGGTCTCCAGAGAGCAGATTTTGTGTAACTTACCAAAGCTTTTTAGCATGCACGCAGATACTAGAATTGTGCTTGATTGCACAGAATTTTTTATTGAAAAACCGTCCTCTTTAAAGGCACAGTGGATGACGTGGTCCGAATACAAACATTCAAACACTTTTAAAATATTGATTGGTGTGTCACCAAGTGGTATGGTAACCTTTGTGTCAAGACTGTGGGGTGGGAATGTGTCAGACAGACACATTACTCAGCACGATGGATTTCTTCCAAAACTGTCACCAGGTGATGTTGTAATGGCAGATAAAGGTTTCACAATAGAAGATTTGTTACCAGCTGATGTTGGATTGAATGTTCCACCACGAGTATCAAGTACATGCCAGATGTCAAAACATGATTTCTTTAAAACAAATAGAATAGCTTCAGCCAGAATAGTAGTTGAAATGAAGATGGAACAGATCAAAAACTACAATATTGTGAACTCAGTTTTACCAATTTCAGAAGTGCACTTATCAGAACAAATTATAGTTATCTGTACATCTTTAACTAACTTATTGCCTCCACTTCTGAAGTGACATAAATATAATTAACTAGATTTTTTTCTGGATGCCCTAACATGTATAATTATTTTTATTCCTGTTATGAGGAAATTTACTTTCCAGGAATTATTTTTTTAAATGCATGATTAAAAAAACACATTTAAAGTATATCACATTTTGTGGTTTTCAAGGTGATGTGAATTTTGACGATTCGATGTGAAATACAAACATTCATTTGAAAATAAACTTGAAATATGTACACTTGGACCTTGAAATCATAAATGAGATGTGGATAAATAAAATAAATCACATAACCTTTTTGTTTTTATTCAATATTTTTACAGATGAATCTAAGCTCTCATGCAAATATAAAAGTTTCAGAGTGTTAACAGTTTTATGTACACATGTTCAAAATCAAATAGAATCATTCTATGCAATATTCAAATTATTAACAAATGTACATCAAATGTTATACATGTACAGTGATTTTCCTCGCTGAATTCTTCTAGTGAAAAGTTCTGGTACAACACCATATGTATAAAAAGATTTCATCTTTGGAACCATATCATTCCAGATTCCAACATCAAAAAGAATTCTTTCAACAGATATACCTTTTTTTGTATAAACAACAAAATCAACCCAGTTAAGTTCATATAATGCTAGCTGGCCTTGAACTTGGTACATATAATTATGGTTCTGTTTTAATTTAAGTTCACCATTGTTTTCAGTGCAAAAAAAATGTTTATCTTGTCCACATTTTGTCGGAGGCATATTCCTCCAAGGACTTTTTTGTTTTCCATAAGGACACTTGACTTCGACAAGTCCTGTACCACATTCTACACAAGTAACAAGTCCATCAACACTGGCCCCAAGGAATGGGTACTTAGGGTTGACATATAGTCCACAGGACTCGATCTTCACATCACCACACAAATTTAAATGTCGCTCCATATAATCACTCAAAGCAACAGATTCATTTGTTCGACCATAACTGATACTTTTTACACAATCTGGTACTACTACGTATCCACAAATTTTCTTGACTAAATTGTCTGGTTCGGACTTTACTCTTTTGACAACGTCACCCATTACTGATGCAGTAATGATATTGCATCTAGCCTTTCTCCAGTTAACATTTGAATTTTGACCTCTAGTTCCCTTTTCTAACAGTTCACTAACCTCTGTTGTTATATTCATATTGTTTACAAAAGATTTAAAATTTTCAACACATTCTTTTGATTTTAGATTTACATTGTCCCTATACATAAAATCTGGCAAAAAAATATTCAAAAAGGAATCTATATTAACATGCTCTGCTCTTAAAGTTTGATACAAGACACATTGTGGGTAAATATCTTTTAAGCCATCCAAAATATCATTCAAAAATGAGCTGCATTCACTTTGACAAGGTCCAGGATTATAAATGCCTGGGAAAGGACGAACTTTGTCTACAATATTATCTTTTTCTGTTTTTGAAAAACTAATATCTCCAACTCTTTTTGGACTTGGTTTTCTTCTCAAAGGTGTAGGTCTATTCCACACACACTGATTAGATGTACAGGAATTTTTTGTTTTTACAAGTACATACAATAATGCTCCAACATGAGCACAAAGACCTGCCTCTCCGGCTTTACAATTACATAAAGCATTTACAACAATGCCTGACTTTTTCTTTATACAAACATTCAAAGAATAATATTTAGCACTTTTTCCAAATCCAACTTGAACAGTCTGTTTCATTGATGGAAGACAAGTTGATCGCATGTAACAAAAATCACTGTTTCCTTTATTGTATTCAATTTCTCTTATGAACCCTTCATTGCACAGACGCTTTGCTTTTTTCATTTGTCTCTCGAAATTTAACCTTTCTCCAGTTACAGGATTTTTATGACATTTAAAATAAATATCAATGGCCTTATGAGAAATTTCAGGAATATCAGTAGAGTCAAGTTCTTTCCATGAATCTGTTGAAGGATGAACAGGAACAGTTTTCTCTATTTCTTCATCTGTATCTATGAAATCTTCTGATGAATCATAACCATGCCTCATGGCTTTGTAAACTCTCTTTGCCAATACCTCTTTATTCCCAGATTTTTTAAGCCTGTGATTTTCAAGCCAATTTTTTAGTTCAACAACTTTCCATGACTGAATTTCTTCTAGAGACAAGTGAGATGGTTCACCTTCATCATCAGTGCTTGAAGACATTCTGAAACATTCAATATTGTATATTAATACAGATTCAGAAAACACACAGTGCCCAAATAACTTAAAAGGGTTTCATAAAAATTGAATGTAATTAGGATCCCAAGATGTAATTTATGTAAACAATTATTGATATCATATCAATATCATATAAAGACATAATCCGAGATTCCCCTGACTCTAACCCCTGCTTTTATTTTATGACATGTGCGGACAAACGTCATAAAATAAAAGCGGGGGTTAGAGTCAGAGGAATCTCGGATTAATAAAGACACCCCCTTTTTTCAGAATTAAACGCTGTTGGATGGTCACATATTCAATTATTCCGACAATATTACATTACTGTTAATATTAAACAGTTATTAAATCATAATTTCAATGTCATCTACATTCGGTTCGAACAGGGTCGATCTTAGACCTTGCAATAGCCAATTCAGTTGAATATTTAAATGCCACGCGAAAACGCTGAGCATTTATATTTTATTATTTGTATACCATTTACCACGTTTAGATAATGGTTATAAATCTTTAAATAAATTAATTATACAGATATATCGCAAATCTTACCTTGGTATGTCCTTGTCTAACGCAGAAATTGCAATTATCAGTACTGTGAGTACACAACACAAGTTGAACAACAAACGCCCCGGAAGTCAATGTGTTGGCGACATCTAGCGATTTTTCAAGAGAGATAACTCCAGAAATAAGACATTGCGGAACTCAGCCATTATAACTCCTCTTTTTCCAAGGATGCTTTGTACCACTTTTGGTTAAATTCTTCTCAGTGGTTCGTAAGAAAAAGTCAAAAATGTAAAAAAAAAAAAAAAAGAAAAAAAAAACCAAAAAAAAAAACCAAACCTTTACAGACGAACGAATGGATGGACACACAGACGGACGACCTTTAGAATGTGATCAGAAAAGCTCATCTGAGCCTCGGCTCAGGTGAGCTAAAAACCGATTGAACAACAAATATTACCCATCCACAGGAGTGGACTTATCCTGGCTGCCGACCTGTTCCATGCATCTTTTACACTCCGGCGGGTTTGGACATATTGAAGGCAAAGTCTTGAAGGGGTCCTTTATCCTCTTATTGTGTATTGAATAACCATTTTCCTCCAAAGTATACCGACCGATCTATGGAAACAGATAAATTATTTTCTTAGCTATTATATTTATTCATTATTTAATGCAATACAATAAGATAACAACCGGTGATCCATCTAGAAAAATCTACCAACTCATGGAGGAGGGAATAAAACATGAAGTCAAGTCATTTGAAGGAGTAAGCTCTTCTTGTTGACCAGTAAAGCGCAACTTGAGCTCTATATTATATTGATTCTAATATGTATTCCATAGTCAAATTAAGTATAAAACACAGGCCTAACAATTGGTATGAAACAAGGCAGTCATACCCCCGTTCACATAAAGCTGCGATTTTACCAGGATCATCCCGATCAAGCCAAGATCTAAAAAAAATTTGGATAGCGGCGGATCGGAGCCAATCGGCGTCTAAATCGAGCAATTGGGCAAATTATGGTCTTCTTAACGAGCGTACAACGATGTCCCTACGTCAAACCCATGCGAAAACGCTTCTACTACGATGTTTCGCAGACCGTTGCCGACCAACGGCTTAGTTTACTTCGTTTACGCTACGCTGCCGCTACGACATTCAAGATCATACTACGACGCTACGCAGACCTAGATGACTGTGCGACGATATCGCTACGGCCAATCAAATGGATCCTATTTCGATTTTATCATGCTTCTAGTACGATTTATGTGATTGTATATGTATACATGAATCTTGGGTTTGAAACATATTTTTCATTTCTGTCCAAACTTCAAACATGAACGGACGCTGGTCTGATTCATCTGGCTTTACTTCATGATCAGCAAGAACAAACACAAGTACTTGAAATTGCACAGATATTTAACAGGGGTTTACGGGTCATTTTCAACTGTAACAGAATATGAAAAGTTCGAAATTTCAAATGCAAATGATCGTCAAATACAGTTTCACCCTTTACATGTAAGTTACAGATGATGCTTGGTCAAATATCAGCGCTATATAACAAAATGCTGCCGTTGTATGATCGGAGTAAAATCATTGCTGGTCTTCGTAGGATCGTCAGAAACGTAGACAGATCAAAGTGGGAACGTAGTAAGAACTTAGTGGAAGTCTTG
This sequence comes from Saccostrea cuccullata, assembly GCF_032062105.1. Taxonomy (NCBI): domain Eukaryota; kingdom Metazoa; phylum Mollusca; class Bivalvia; order Ostreida; family Ostreidae; genus Saccostrea; species Saccostrea cuccullata. The sequence goes on from NW_026935538.1 coordinate 28,535, forward strand.
ATAAGTTCCCGACTGTACTACGCTTTACTGCACTTTTACTACGATCATGAAGATTTTTCCACGATGTTTCGAGCTAGCTGCTTGAACGATTACGGTGCTTTTACTACGCTCTCTTTACGGCTTTACCCCGATTCTTGTTGGTCACGATCCCGCTACTCTTGTTTTCAGCATGTTCGCGTGGCGAGGGCGTAGAGCTCTCCGATCATGAAGACCCTACCGCGATCATACTGCGCTTATGAAGACTCCACTGCCTTTCTTCTTCGATTTGTCACGATCGGCCACGTTTTCGGTCACGCTTTGATCGTAGAAGAAGCGGAGTCTATGTGTGAACAGGAGCAAAGCACTGTCCTGATAGGTTAACTTTTTTGTAAATTCATTATAACGACCATATAGAATATACAAAATTCTTACTTACTTGGGTTTCATTGTTTTAACTTTATATTTTTATAAAGCAGTTGCTGCATGGGCGAAGATAGTACACAAGACCAAAGAAAAATTTAATATTAATTTGAATTTAAAACGAATAAATGCAATCATTGTGTTTGCCCACAAAGGTTCATAATCCATATTTTTAACATTATCATAAAATTAGTTACCTATTTGTAAAAAAATGGACTATGTTACTTTAGGTATTACTGAAGCAAAATCAAGAATTTGATTAAAATGTACATTTAGTAAAAGTTTGCCATTAGTACGAAAGCCCTGGAGGGACATGGACTTACTTGTTATGACTTATTTGTTGTGACTTATTTATTATTTTTTTGCTAGTGATAACTAAGTGTAAAGTAGATATGGAAATTGTTTTCACGTTTATTATAAAATGAATGTTTAGATCTCATTTAACTATTTCTTTATGAATTGTAGTAAATAAACCTGTCTGTATCATATATTCTAAGAACAAAATCGATTATATTGTTATTTGTCCTATAAGCTATTTTATTTTTGTTATCATATGTTTATTTAAACCAAAAACACGTCGTGAGAGATGAAGGCTTCTTGTAGTTTCAGAAAAAAAAATCACCATATTTTGCCTTTGAATCTATTACTAACAAGATAAAATGTTTGTTATATTCATGTGTTCATTCATTATGCAAACTGGAAGTTACAAATGAAAATTAATTAACAACTCTTAAGTAACAAGAAATCATATTTAGAAAATGACACTTAGGTCATAACAAAAATAAATCAACAGATAAGAAGTAGTCACATTTATATTAGATATAACACTACATTTAATCAATTAAAAACCATAGTTAAGCTAGATCTAAATATATCATTTAAGCCAAGATACACGTTCTACATAGCTACGTTACAATTAATTTAAAATATCGACAAATAATTCATAACATTTAAGTTACAACCAAAAGGCTATAACAAATAAGTCAGAACAAGTAAATCAATGTCCCTCCAGGGCTTCCGTAGTCATCGTTAAAAAAATTTACACATATAATAATATATTAAAGATGAACATGGCTCGTAAATAGGCATACGCGAATTTTGGTATCATTATCTACAAACAATCAATACCAGGGAATACTCTTCGCATTTGTTACACCTGACTGCTTTATTGTCACCGGTATCAGCGTGGAATGAGGACCCGTGTTCGTGCTGGTTATCTTGCATTACCTTTGTTTAAATTTTATTGCATTTACGCGTGTCTGTGTTAGTTTGTAAACTGCACTAACCTGTACAACTATAATTGTAAGTTTCTTTGGTATCATACTTTCCTGCATTAGAAGAAATATGTAATTTTGTTTACCATACGTCCATCTACACCGGTTTCGACTGATTACACTGAACAGTGTATAAGTCAAACCCTCTTTATAGGGGTTCCTCAAATATAGCGAGAATCCGAACACAATGGCGGACTCATTCCTTTTTATGAGTCGTGTTCAGCTTTAAAGTATAAAAGTATAGATTACAACTCAAATAGAACACTACCTCCAAAAATAGGATCTGTACCTGAGGATTTCCTTTGGACTTGGTATATTTTATATCTTACATTACCATCACCGTTTACGTTAAATACTTTGACTGGGTAATTATCAATCATGATTTTTTTCATTTTAAATCACTTTGTAAACCTTTACAGAATAATCTCGATATTTTTGACATAAAGTAGAATGAAATAGAAAACCTACTTCAACAAATATCAGTTGACTGGCATCTGAGGCCTTCCTCTGGACTTGATATATTTCATATCCCTTATTACCATCGCCATTCTCATCAAAAACTTTGGATGGAATCTTATTTTCATCAATCACCAGTTTTTCATTCTTTATCTTGTCGTAGACGTCTTTTGGAGATTTTCGATATTTTTGACATAAAGTAGAAGACTGGCTGCCACAGAGATCAGCAAAAGATTTATTTGTTCCTTGCAGAAGAGAAAACATGGCATTGATAGCAAAGGCGGTCCATAGTTCTGGTTGATAGTCTTGGTTGTTGAATTCAGCTTTAATGTCTGCACACTTAGATTTAGAGTGTTTGTTAAAGCTACCCGACAGAAAACATTTATTTCTCGTTTCAAAGTATTCTTTTGTCCAAGGGTTTATATCATCTCCTTCAGCAAGTATATCGTGCAAATATTTCTCAAATTTGGATTCTCCAGTGTCAGGTGTCATTTGGAGTGACAACGAAATGGTTCCTTCTAGTTTATGCTTGCCAGCTATTATGCTTTGTTGTTTTCCAAACGCCTCAGAACCTATAAAAAGATATGGCCAAGGATCTATTGACTTGTCTAGCACGGTCATTACTTCCTGTACAACATGACTTCTTAAAAAAAGAAGGACAACTGTAGCATACGGCGTTTTTTGAAGATTGTCACGGATCTTTGCGTAATCACCCTGTGGAACTTTGATTTCATTTGCAATGCATATTTTCATATCGTTAGCTGCGCGTATAATAGCGTTTCTTCCTCCTTCGCCATAGCTTCCTTCACTGTACATAATCTGTATGTACGAAGAATTGAGTGTTTTCACTATATTAACCATCGCAAGAGCTTGTTTATCGTCAGGAGTACACGTGCGCATGAAGTATTTATAGGTAGTTCTGTTACTTAACACGGCAGCAGTGGAGGCGTAACTTATTTGAGGAAGATCAAATTTCTGAAGTATACTTGCTGTTGCTATGCTGATTTCGCTGCCATATGCAGCAACAAATCCAAGAAGCTTACTTGCAACATCTAAAACATGCGAACCGTTAGATAATTGCATCCTTTCTTTAAAAAACCCTAAAAGTTTTTCTTGAATAAGAAATGGTTGGTTACAACTATTGAAAATAATGTATCCTATTTTATTCCTTCCAAACATCCAGGCAAATCTACCTAGTTTTTTATTTACTGTTTCTACTGCGAACCTTATTCCTTCTACAATTTCCCATCCATTTGAATCTCGAATAAGTCCACACTTTATAGGATCATTGGAGTCTTTATTAAACACAGGAACAACTGCCCCGACATAAAAGTCGCCTTCTTTAAAAATAATTTCATCAAACAAATTACTATTTTGACATGATTCACATTTTTTCCCATCTTTACACTGTGCTTTTATAATATCTGGCCATGATAAACCATTCGCGTTTTCCGTGTAGTCTCTGAGTAACGTGGTATTTAAATCTAATGTTGTATTGTTGTAATTCCCAACCTACATAAAGATGACAAAAATTCAGATATAAGACCAAAACAATTTGTTTATATGTTTTTAACTGTTTAATATCGCATTAGTCGATTTTTTTTATATTTAAAATTTGATGACATTGTCGATGATCTTATGAAATGGATGTAAAGAATAATAAAATTAAGAAAACTCAGAAACATTTAAATGTATTTTGGTATTGATACACTGTATAAAAATCATTTATTCGGTTAAAAAGAAAAAAATCATGTTATGTCCTAAAATATGCTTTTGAAACATGGGTAAAATATGTAAGCAACAGAAACTGTCAGCTGAATCTATATTGTAGATAGGAGAGTCAATAATAAATCCATCAACAAAATTCATCTTTAAGCAGACTGATAAATATTTGTAGGTCATTTATTTATTTCCTGCTTTTATATTACTATCGACTATGTTTACAATTCATAATAATAAAAATGATTTCATTTAAATGAAAGTACAAAACCAACACAATCACTACCGGGATATATATATATATATATATATATATATATATATATATATATATATATATATATATATATATATATATATATATATATATATATATATATATATATATATATATATCAGGCTTGGGGTAATGCTAATTGTAATGGTAATGCATTGCAATGCATTACATGAACTCAAAGTAATGGTACTAATGTGTAATGCCCAAAAATTTGCATTACATGTAATGGTAATGTAATGCATTACTTCATAAAATCCAGTGTAATGCTGGCATTACATAGCATTACAAAGCATTATTTTCTATGTACCTATTTTAAGAAAATAAAATGGACATGGAAATTATTGTTTAGGTTTTTATTGCTTTTTATTTTATTTATTTTTTGCAAATGATAAAATTGAATGAAAAAAAGTTAACCTTTTATTTGAATTTTCAAACTTATTTTAGATCAGATTTGATATCAAAGAATCATTTAGAAATAGTTTTAAAAAATCTTCTTCTTTTTATTTTGAAAACCTCTAAAAGTAATGGTAATGGTAATGCATTACTTTGCTTAAGTATTGGTAATGTAATGCATTACTTTGAAAAAATTGAGTAATGGTAATGGTAATTTAATGCCCAAATTGTTGAAGTAATGGTAATGTAATGCATTACTTTGCAATGTAATTCGCCCCAAGCCTGATATATATATATATATATATATATATATATATATATATATATATATATATATATATATATATATATATATACATATATGTCCAAATAACTGTATCTCACTTCTATTCTCAATGACCGTGTAGTGTAGGGCAGCGCCGCGAGAATTCCATCGGCGTCGAAAGCAAGTTTTTTGATAGCCGAGCGGTCTAGCGCGCTGTTCCTGCTCTGCTAGGAGACAGATTCCGAAGGTCGTGAGTTCGACCCCGGGCTGGGGCGGAAGTGGGTATCCATGTAAAAGTGAATTTCTTTGTGCTTTCTATATATATACATATATATATATATATATATATATATATATATATATATATATATATATATATATATATATATATATATATATATATATATATATATATATATATCAGGGAGAGAGAGAGAGTTCTTTTTCCATGCCTTTTTTTACTTACTTTCACTAAGCAAACTTCTTGATTCTCGCGTAGACAATATCGAAAGTGATGAACTTCATATTCAGGTAGATTTCCAAAAATATAAGCATTGGGATTTCCTTTGAAAGTTATTTCCAAGGGTTGTTGTAGTTCATCAGGAATATCTCCCTTTAAACTGACTTTGGCGTTTCTTCCCATTAACACCAGTTTATAAGCATTGTCCCACAGCGTGCTGTTGAGATTAGTGCACAACCCATCAACTCCTTCACACATTTCCCTGTGGAGGTCTCTGAGAATTTTGGCGTGTAATATTGTAGATATGATTGCATAACCTTCAAACACATTGAGACCAGTTACAGAATCCAGGTCATCTTTGGTAGGCATTGAACAGGAAGGGCTTTGAATATCACAAGAAACAAACTTTTTGAGCCAGGGATTAGATAACATTTCCTGACTGAAAATTGTTTTATTACTCAGAACATTTACCCAATGGGTTTTAAAACTTTTGAAGGATACCACAGGAGGGATAGAAAAGAAAGATCCTTTAGATACATCATATAGCTTCAAAGTATTTTTGTCTATAGTAGAAGACCCTTCTGAGAAAATCAGTCCAAGTCGGAATATGTAATTTTGTTTTAGTTTGTTGACAACATTGAGTAACACTTTAACAGTTTTAGTAGAAGCAAATACAATAACTCCTGTTATTGTACTTTCAGCATGAAAAATAACTAAATCTATAGCTTTCTGCAGTTCTTGAGATTTTACAAGTCCATTTTCCTGTGAAATAGCTGAAGAATATGCAATGCATATTTTCTTTGCTTTAGCCTTGCTCTCAAATCCTTGAAAGTTCCCTATCCCATATGCATTGTTTTCGTATATGACACCAACATAGTTCCAGTCAAGTATTTCCATGAGAGAAATGATAGTCTGCAAAAAACCATCCATAGACTTGTTTACTTTCTTATGAATAGTGTTTTATTAGAATTAAACAAAAACAAGACAATAAGACATGAATTTTATATGAATCTTAAGTATCTCTTAACATCGATTAATATGATTCTTGGTATTATTTGTGCAATCTTTATCATCTCCTTATTTACGACATAACTGCAAACACTCATTATAAATATAAAGATAAGGAATAGAACTCAAGTTTAAAAATTAATTAACATGTATTTTTTGACAATTAAGTGTGCAAAATGTAAGTCAGCTTTCGACTTAATGATAAATTGTTCTTTACTCATACCCATTACTCCTATTGTATTAAGCAAAGAATGAACAAAGTGTTAAACTGATACAAGACTCACTGTATCATAAACTTATTTGTCAATAGCTTGCCCTGTTGTAAAAAAAATGCTCATTGTAGAGCTTGTCCCTGCATATCAAAGCAATAAAAGACATAAGTTCCATGTGCAAGTGATAATAATGTAATGGTACCAAAAATAAAGGAAATTGATAATAGAAACATTTTTAAGATGTGGTGGTGGGTTAAATTTCAACGCATTTAAGAGCTAAATAGCAATGCATAATACAAGCTGGATAACTGGTAATGTTTGCGTTAATTCAATTTCGCGCGCTTTTTGTGTGTTAATTTAGATCGCTAAGATGTAATTTGCATAAAACTGTCATTGATTGTTTACATTTTGTACTATATAAATTACATTTGTATATATGAAAAAATGTGGGCATCTTTTTGCACAAATTATGCAAAAAAAACCACAAAAAACAGCTATACGTATGTTGAATCATAAGTATGAATGAAAAAGATTATTGTTTCCGTTAGAAAGTCGTGTCTTCATGTTGAACTGAACGCCAAAGCAAATTTCAAAGAATTTTGCTGTTTCTGTAGGGTTTTTATTTTATCTATGCATTTGTAGGAGTCTTAAAAACACACATAGTTACGTAAATACTGTATATTTTACATTTATGTATGAATGCTGGTTAAATCTTCATGTTGTGATTCCACCCAAACTATATTAATTATATTTTTGTTACAAGTTAAGAAAACAGTCTTTTATCGTTCATAAGGTATGCATATACGTAAGCCTTTAAAAAAAAAGGTGAAAAGAAACAATCCTTATTGCCTTTTGAAGAATTTTCACTTGAACCTTTTCATTAAATGAAAAAGAAAAATATTTATGCTTTCAATACACAATTCAAATATATATTCTTTAACACCAGTGACTTGTATGCAGGGGACACAGATTTTACATTATTAATGCACGGAGAGAATTATATTATATAATCAGACTTACTATCGGACAAACAGACAGATAAGATTAATGCTCATTGGAATGAGATATGCATAATTTATTTCCATTACCAATATTTGTTTGGAATCCTCTGGGATAACCCTTAAGATATTTTGAAATTTGTTCCCATCACTGAGGGCTGAGGCGGTTGTTGAAAAAAGTGTTTGTAGAATTAAGTTATTTTTCTCCAACCCACTGATGTATGACGATACGTCTACCGCTTCATGACTATATTCTGGACCAACCAAGCCTGGACAAAGTTATGAATAATTACAGATTATTTGTATTATATAAACTTTTAGGGATGCTATCTGGCCTGGGGGCCATAAAACTAAGACAAGCTCACTTTTGATCTCAGTTTCACTTTTTCCAAAGAAAATAATAGGGGAAAATTATGACTGAGATCAAAAGTAAGCTCGTCTTAGTTTTATGGCCCCCAGGCCTGGTAACTCAGTTTGGAATATTGGTGTTATGGTCTTGCATTATTCTAGCAATTTTGGGAGACATGTTAGTTTAATTAAACTTGAGAAGTGTTTACTTTTGAAAAAAGTATTTATTTTTTATGGATTATGAAAGTATAAGCTTTGAACACCAGCCATATTTCAAAAAATGGTTAAAGTTGATAAAAAAAAAATAATCATTCATGTATCTTTAAACAATTTTGATTGATATTTAAATAATTCAATTTTCTACCTCATAGTCCAGCACTGTAGCTCTCGTATTCAACGTTCAAATATAATGTTTGAACAATGTTTTCTTAAATTGAATTTCAGCATGGGAATAAGTATAGTAGGTAAAGCAAACCAGAAAAGTAATATAATTGAAATAGGTTGTACCTATGACTGGAGTTGCATTGGATTTCATTGGTTCATGAAATTTTCTATTTATCATTCGTGTTGTATGTTCTAAAGCTCTTCCGTAAACATTGCATGTAGGGAATGCTTCTATACCTATTTTAAATTAAAAAAAAATAATATGAACAACTCAAAATTGTGATTTAAATTTAGTTTTAATTAAAAATTTCGATTATATTGTACCAAAATGCAACAGCGATATCAAGGAACTTCAGTAAATCATTAAAAATTCGACGTCTTTTGCACTATTAGTATAAATAGATTATTTTTCTCACCAAGTTTTATTCCTGGAATGTAATTTGCCTCATTTAATTTCTTTAGTGTCCATTTCACAGCTTCAAAGTTTCGAATGGACGTTGCTTGTATTTCATTTTTACATTCCCTATCACCAAATATTTCAAACAGTCCTCCAAGATGAACATGTCCTTGCATCACAGCGATTTCATCAGCAGAATCGGACAATAAAGGGTTCCAGAAAATTATTGCAGAAAAAAGAAATCCTATCATGTTTATATCAGTAAATATCTGTGGAAGAAAAAAAGGCACATGGTCAACATTGCTCACATGAGCACTGTGACTTGGAAAAAAGCAGGAATCAGTTCAGTAATGAAAAGTTTAAATCCATAAGTCTTCACAGTCCATCCTTAAAGAGTATGATTTGAACAAACTTGAATCTACACTAACTAAGGATGATTACATATTTTTTTGACCAACTGATGCTGTTCCACCGTTAAGTTTCGTCTTACATCGCCCCTACCAACACCCAATAACCACCCAACCCAACCACACCTACTCACGGTCATGATTTGAACAAATTTAAATCTACACTACCTTGGAATGCTACCATATAAATGTGAACAATCATAGCTTTACTGTTTTTTTTAAAGATTTTTTAAAAAATTTTTCCTGTATATTCCAATGTAAAATTTGATTGTCCTTTGTTGCCCCGTCCTTCCCTTGAAGATCATGATTTGAGAGAAAAAAAACTTGAATTTACATTACCTGAGGATGTTTCCCTATACGTTTCATCTTTCCTGTCACGGTTGTTCTTGGGATATTGAGATATGTTTAACACGCCACCAAATTTACATTATTTCTGAATTATCACCTCTAAATGAGGACGTGACCCTTTATAAAACAAACATGAAACCCTTTACCCAAGGTTTCTTTGTGGCAAGTTTGGTAAGAATTGGTCAAGAGGGTTCTGAAGAAGTCGAAAGTGTAAAACGTTTACAGACAGACGGCGTGTAGACAAACTGTGATCGAAAAAGCTCATTTGATTCCCGTCAATCAATTTCTGTAAATACATGTATTCAGTTGTAAATGTTTCCAGTCAAAGAAAGAAATATAATCCCATCAATGTCAAAGTCATATCTGCCGATTATCACCATCAATCAAGATAACAATATTTTTGTTTTAAACCTTCTTTTTTCCAAATATTTAAGTTTATCTTTGTGGGTCAACTTAAAATTCTTTAGTTTTAAATGACAGATATATCATTTTAATGCTTGCCAAAGATGTATAGATAGGATCACAGGTTGTTTAAATCTCGTAAAGAAAGATAGATTTGTATGCTGAATAAATATTGAAAAAAAATTATTTCAATGAGTCTTTTAAATTATTGCTCTTTTCAAATTTTAGGAAGACGACTGGTTTTAAAATCCAGTCATAAAAATTGTTAAAGAAATGGGTATAGTTTTGGTTTTATTCTTTTTTCTGCCCCGATATATGATATTTCCAAAAGTGTTCAATTAATTATGAATTAAATAAATAAATATTATGAAAAGGACTAGATATTTTATAAGTATTGAACGTTCAGGAAATATGACGTCATTTACCTGTCAAAATATCTGTTCAGGCGTATTTCATTTTTCTATTTTTCATAACAAGATCTTTTGGGGGTATCTATATTTTTGCCTGTTGACCTTGAAATTTGAGCTAAATTGATAAAGCTTTATTTACTATATTTCCCGAGCTGTAACAATTAAAATATTTATGCATCAACCAAAATTTTGGGACAAAAAATCATTTTGACCTCAATACCCCGTCTTGCGAAAAGTGGCAAAGCGTTTACTCTGGATTGGTGGAGTAAGGAGTCGATCCTTACATCAAGCTATTGTGTCGCAGCAGGTACAAAACAAACCAAATACTGATGCCCCCGTAGGCCAACAAAGAGAAGGTTAAGCTTTCTCAAATGCAGATCAAATATGTTGGTACCTAAAGTAAACCCTTTTCACAAAAAATACAGATGTGAAATATAAAACCCTAGCACCACCCGTTCAAGGTTATGACCAAGTTTAACAGTTTTAAAGGTAAGACAAACTCTGGGGTCAAGGTCAAAAGGTCAAGGTTGTTGGTTTCTAAAGAAAGGCCTTGTCTCAAAGATTACATATGGGAAGTATGAAAGCACTGGCCCCAACAGTTCAAAAGTTATGGTCAGTGTTACAGTTTGTAAAAAAAAAAGTAGGTCACACTCCAAGGTCAAGGTCAAAGGGTCAAGGTTCTTGCATCCAATAAAAGGTCTTGTCACAAGGAATACATATGTGAAATTTGAAAGTTCTAACCCCTACTGTTAAAAAGTTATGACCAAGATTAAAGTTTGTGAAAGGTAGGTCAAACTCCAAGGTCAAGGTCAAAGGGTCAAAGTTGTTGATGTCCAATGAAAGGTTTTCTCACAAAGATTACATATTTGAAGTATGAAAGCCTAGCCCTTACCGTTAAAAAGTTAGGACCAAGGTTAAAGTTATTTTTGTAAGTTCGGAAATCTCCAAGGTCTTGTCAAAAAGAATTGATATTTGAAATATGAAATTCGTAGTATCTAGCGTCTATTGAATTAGGGCCAAAGCAAAAGTTTGGAAATTTTTTTGTAAAAGTGGGTCAACTCCAAGGTCAAGGTCAAAGGTTCAAGATTCTTGATATCAATTGAAAGGGCTTGTCACAAGAATTATATATTTGAAAGCCCTAGTCCAACTCCAAGGTCAAGGTCAAAGAGTCAAGATTTTTGATATGCAATAAAGTGTTTTCTCAAAAGGATTACATATGTGAAGTATGACATTTCTTGCATTTACCGTTTAAAGGTTATAGCCAAGGTTAAAGTTTTTTATGAGTGCAGAAATCTCCAAGGTCAAGGTCGAAAGGTCAATTTTGTTGTTATCTCATGAAGGATTTTTCACAAAAAATACATGTTAAGTATAAATGTCCAAGTATCAACTGTTTAAATGATATAGCAGAGGTAAAAGTTCAAAAAATTTTGTAAAAGTAGGTCAAACTCAAAGGTCAAGGTCAACAGGTCAAGTTTGGTGGTACCCAAAGGTCTTGTCACAAGGAATACACATGTAAAATATGAATGTCATAGCTCCACTAAATCAAAAGTTATGGGCAAGGTCAAAGTTTTTGCGGACAAACAGACAAACAGACAGCTAGACAGACAGCTGGACAGACAGACGGACGGACACTACAAAAACTATATACTTCTGAAACTTCGTTTACGGGGGCATAAAAACACAACATGTCCACGGCTTTTGACGTTTTGTTAAAATTTAACCTTGGTCAAATCTTCTGAAAAGCTAATATAATGACCTTCATATTTCACTAAGCATTCCTATTAACAAGACTTTTTAACGACGTTCGATCCTGATATTTAAAGTCTTAAACTTTTTTTGCCAAGTATATTTTTAGTTTCTGCATACATAGCTTAATTAAAATTCAAATCAAAAAATGGGGGTTAATACGCTTCTTTTGCCGCTACAGTACATTTAATATGACCTTTTTGCACTGAAATTTATGTCTTAATCAAAAATTAAATTTTTGACGTTTTTCTTCCAATATTTTTATCCAATTAAAGCATGAAACAAAATGAACTCTAAGTTTGTTTATAAAAAGACACTTAAAAATTGTGACTAAGAAAAAGTTTCAAATTGCTTCGCATAATCAATTATTTGACCTTTCTGCACTAATAAAAAGTTATTTTTCTGGCATTGAAAATGTAATAAGCAAGAAAATTATTTTAAAGTCTTAAACTTTTTCTAATTTTTAGCTTTTAGGTTAAATTTCTCTTGAATATTTAGAAAAGAACATCAAAAGTGGGGGTACATGATGTAAATTTTCAGATATTACTAAAAAATGTCAGTTTTACATTAAAATTGGTTCAATTTTCCCCCGGATTTTCATAATATACCCGTTTTTTCCTCTATATAACTAAGCAAATTTACTCCTGATCTTTCGAACTTCTATCTCTCAAAATTCTCTATCTCTCGAACCAAAACCATATTTCATTGAATTTTACTCTCTATCTCTCGAAGTTTTGATTGCGCTTGTATACACGCCAATCAAGCGTAAAATAGACAGTCTGGACTTACCTGGAAACAGTGAAAGCCATGGGCTGTTAACTGGGTGATTACATAGATGATACTACACCTGTGGGTCGTCCGTGTGTTGTTATAATTAATGGGTTATTTTTCACAGGGTACATTAGAAACAAAGTCACAATTATTTTGAATTGAAACCAAGAAGATAATTCTTTGAAATTAATTTATAGAAGTTCGTTTCAGTAAGTTCCCATAGACTATGAACTTTCATTTATGATTATAAAGAGTTTATATAATCTCAGTAGGGGAAATATTACACAAGAAATTCTTTTCTCAAGAACAGAATACCGATCAAGAAAAATCTGGTCAACACTATCGAAGGACCCGATCAAGCCGCGGAATAGCCAAACCGACAATTGCTATTCGGGTTTCATATAAATAAATCATGAAATACAATGTAGGAACAAATAAACATTGAATCTTTAGGAATTCGTTTTATTTATTCGAAAAACAATCATTGCTGTTGATATCAAGTAAATTACCTGTAAAATACGATTGAAAACGTGCAATGGCATTATTTACATATACTTCCGGTATCTGTAAAGGTAGAACTTCGATGATCCCAACTGAAAATTCCAGATTTTATTTACGTATTTTTTGCGATTGAATTTTTTGCGATTTAGATTTGATCGCAGAATTTCGCAAAAAATAGCACCCCGCGCAAAAAATAGCACCCCGTAGAAAAATCCAGTTATACGGTACTCAACAAAAAAGAAACGCATATTGCTTTACTCGTCAAAGAAATTTTTCAAATGTATATGGAACAACTATCTTTTACATAATTGGATACCTTTGACCTATTTAAAGGACAACATGGGGTTTTAAAACCCAAGTGTTGAATTATCTCCCTTGATTAAACATGTTTATGAAAGTAGTGTTTTTCATGATTTCTTCTAAATCGGACGTCTATTTTCGTTGATATTTTGGATTTAGAGAAACTATTAACACTTCTATTAAACCCATATTTAAGATTTGATTGAAGTGTTGATGCTGCAATGCCAAGCCGAAACTAGATGCTGTCATGAGACAGTAATACCCGCACTATGGTGTTTGCCTCTAAATATACACTCATTCATATTGGACTTTCCAAGGAAGAAGTCAAAATAATTCTATAATTATCACCGTACATGTATTCGTCAAATATTGAACATAAAATTTTCAGATGACCATATCAACTCTGAGCCTCACATATGTATTTTAAAATACTTAATTCATAACCAGTCTGAAATAACAGAATTTAATTAATGATTGAAGTAAATTACTTAATTAGATTCAAATAAATAATTTTCCCATAATTTGGAACTTTTTAAATTTACTTTCTCAACGACATAAAATATTATTTTAGTACAAAGCGTTTTTGATGAATTTATCAAAATGTGCAAACTGATTTTAGTATTTGGTCGGGAAAAAAACCCATTGAAAATACAACCCGATTAATTTGTCAATGCCTATCTCCCCCCCCCCCCCCCACACACACACACTCTCTCTCTCTCTCACTCTCACTTTTTTTTAAAAAACATAGTTTAGTTTATTATGATAGTTTGAAATTTGTTCTTGTACTAAACAGTTTTATTTTTTACATTCACATTGGGTTTGCGTCACCCATTATCATATTTATAGATATCACCTCTCGGCACACCTCGGCCAATTCATACTGGTAACGGAATCAGCAAAGGTTTGTCGAATGAGATTATTTAGCACATGTATGCTGACGATGCAGTGTGGTCAGTTAAAATCATTTGTGTTTTAATTGGATTATTTGGATTATATTTCATGAATTCGTTGTCACGACCTATGACATTCGGTAAGTACAAGATTTAGTATAGATTGCATAAAAATAAATAAATGCAAATGGTTAGGTTGAAGTTCAAAAAGGGTCAACATGGTCAAAGATCATCGCATGCCACAGTCGACAAATTTCACATTGTCAAGTTATCTCCCGTTGCGGACATTCAGTATATAACAGACGCAGATCCAGAATTTTTTTTTTCAGAAAGGGGGGGGGTGTCACACCTCAGTCAAAAAAATCAGCCCAAGATTTCCTGAGATGGAAATAAAAAATAATAATAAAAACAATGATGGTGGAGTCCCTGTTTTCTAAGGGGGAGGATGTCCAAAGTCATTTTTATTCTCTACAGTACATATATAGTCTTATTTAAATAACTGCTAATTCCAGGGGGGGGGGGGTCTGAACTCCCTAACGACTGACTCCCTGTACCTGAAATGACAATTGATCTTCTGACTCCATAATAGTAGAAAATTTTTTCATTTGACTATTGATACATATTTTGTTTCCTATGTTTATGTATTTTTGTTTGTCCACGGAAACTTTAACCTTGCCCATATTTTTTAAGTGGATTGGGCTATACACATGGCTTCAATATTTCATAGGTAAATTTCTTTTGGCAAAACCTTTTAATGGGTACCACCAATTTTGACCTCTTGATCTCTTGACCTTGGAGTTTGACCCAATTTTACAAGAAAAATACCTTGAACTTGGCGTAAGTTTTGAACAGGTGGTGCTAGGACTTTCATGCTCTTACATGTGTAATCATTGTGAACTTTCAACAGGTATAATTATTTTTGACCTAGACCTTAGAGTTGAATCCAATTTAACTTTAACCTTGGCAATAACTTTTGAACAGGTGAGGAAGTTCTAGGGATTTCTCCCTTTTTTCACATTTGTATTCCTTGTGACAAGACTTTCCCTTTGATACCAACAATTTAGACCCTTTGACCTTGACCTTGGAGTTTGACTTACATTTGAGAAACTTCAACCTTTGCCAAAAGCTGCCATAACAGTTGCTGTCACAACAAACAAACAAATTACTAAAAAAAACACAGAATACATGTACATATTTTATATTCAACAGATATACATCTGGTCATATCTCTAGTTCTCCCTTGAATGAGACATGGTGATATAAATTTTAAAAAATAATTATAAGAGTTGAAAAGGTTGTGCATATTGAAATATACTAAGCTCTGCGGATGAATTAGATATACCAGTTTAGCTTTATTTTGCTACCCAAAGCACCTTGATTAACTATTTATAAGCATACTGTTTTCTGAAATGTACTGATTTCTGTTGTCCATCTGTTTATCTGCAAACTTTTCACATTAACTTCTTAAGAACCACTGGGCTAATTTCAACCAATTTACATTTAAATATGCAGGGTACTTTTTAAGCGCCCGGATCGATAGATCCCGGGCGTATATTGTTTTTGTCCTGTCTGTTTGTCTGTTTGTCTGTTTATCTGTTTGTCTGTTTGTCAACTTTAACCTTGGCCATAACTTTTGAACAATAAGGGATAGAGACTTCATATTTGGTAAGCATACTCCACTAATAAAGTCCTTTCAAATGACTTCAAGGTCAATGACCTTGTGACCTTGACTAAGACTTATATGCTAAAAATAGCTTTTTCCACTGTTTGTCATAACTTTTGAACCATAGGAGATAGGGACTTCATATTTGGTATGCATACTCCACTAATAGAGTCCTTTCAAATGACATCAAGGTCAATGATCTTGTGACTTTGACTGTGACCTATATGCTAAAAATAGCTTTTTACACTTTTTGCCATAACTTTTGAACCATCAGAGATAAGGACTTCATATTTGGTATGCATACTCCACCGATTAAGTTCTTTCAAATGACACCATGGTCAATGACTTTGTGACCTTGACTGTGACCTATATTCTAAAAATAGCTTTTTCCACTGTTTGTCACAACTTTTGAACCATAGGAGATAGGAACTTCATATTTGGTATGCATACTCCACTGATAAAGCCCTTTCAATTGACATCAAGGTCAATGATCTTCTGACCTTGACTGTGACCTATATGCTAAAAATAGCTTTTTACACTTTTTGCCATAACTTTTGAACCATCAGAGATAAGGACTTCATATTTGGTATGCATACTCCACCGATTAAGTTCTTTCAAATGACACCATGGTCAATGAATTTGTGACCTTGACTGTGACCTATATTCTAAAAATAGCTTTTTCCACTGTTTGTCATAACTTTTGAACCATAGGAGATAGGGACTTCATATTTGATATGCATACTCCACCGATAAAGTCCTTTCAAACGACGGCAAGGTCAATGATCTTGTGACCTTGACTGTGACGGATATGCTAAAAATAGCTCTTTACACTTTTTGCCACAACTTTTGAACCATAGGAGATAGGGACTTCATATTTGGTAAGCATACTCCACTAATAAAGTTCTTTCGAATGACACCATGGTCAATGACCTTGTGACCTTGACTGTGATCAATATGCTAAAAGATTTTTTTAACTTTGTTGCCGCCGGGCGCGTAGTGTTTCACAAACACATCTTGTTCCAACATAAATCTTCTTCTCAAGAACAGCAAAGACATTTATTGTCCCCATTTTTGCTAAAGGTAGGGTACATTAAATCTCATTTGTTTGTCAATCTGCCCATCTGTCACAATAAATTTAACCTTGGTCATCATGGTCGTATATTTTGAATGAGAAGAGATAGGACTTTTATATTAAACATGTGTATTAGTATTAAATGGGACAATACCATTCTACGTACACTATGATTTTCATTACCCATGATCTTGAAGTTTGACCTAATTTCCTTAAAAAATTAATTGCTTTGAATTGATCATTTTGAAAGATAAATGAAAGGGCATTCATATTACCTGTGATAAGACCTTCCAAAATGTATCATGACTTTTTGACTCTGTGACCTTGACCTTGAAGTTTAACTTAGTTTTCATTAATGTTGTATTTCCTTTTCATTGAGAAGAGATTTGACTTTCACATTTCAAGTGAACATTACCCATAACAAGAGGCTCCCAACATGCTATGATTTTTTACCCCTTGACCTTGATGTTTTAACAAAATTTCAAAAGAGTGAACTCTCCCAAAAGATGATAAGACCACTGTTTAAAACAAAAAAGGAGTTTAGGAAAGACTGGGCTTTTTCCATAAAAAACGTCATTTTTCAACCCTCATTTGACCCCCCGGGCAAAATCAAAATTCCGAAACCTAACTGCACATCTACATGACCCAACCAACCATCTCCCAAAGATGATTAGGATGCTGAATAAAATGTAAGAGGAGTTCAGGGAAGATGGAGATTTTTGCATAAAAAACGTCATTTTTCGACCCCCATTTGATCCCCCAGGGCAAAATCAAAATTCCGAAAGCTTACTGCACATCTACATGACCCCACCAACCATCTCCCAAAAGCTGGTTAGGCTACTGAGTAAAATGTAGAAGGAGTTCAGGGAAGACGGGGCTTTTTGGACAAAAAACGTCATTTTTCGACCCCCATTTGACCCCCCGGGGCAAAATCGAAAATCCAAAACCTTACTGCACATCTACATGACCCCACCAACCATCTCCCAAAAGATGATTAGGCTACTGAGTAAAATGTAAGAGGAGTTCAGGGAAGACGGAGCTTTTTGCTTAAAAAACGTCATTTTTCGACCCCCATTTGACCCCCTGGGGCAAAATCAAAATTCCGAAAGCTTACTGCACATCTACATGACCCCACCAACCATCTCCCAAAAGCTGGTTAGGCTACTGAGTAAAATGTAGAAGGAGTTCAGGGAAGACGGGGCTTTTTGGACAAAAAACGTCATTTTTCGACCCCCATTTGACCCCCCGGGGCAAAATCGAAATTCCAAAACCTTACTGCACATCTACATGACCCCACCAACCATCTCCCAAAAGATGATTAGGCTACTGAGTAAAATGTAAGAGGAGTTCAGGGAAGACGGAGCTTTTTGCTTAAAAAACATCATTTTTCGACCCCCATTTGACCCCCTGGGGCAAAATCAAAATTCCGAAAGCTTACTGCACATCTACATGACCCCACCAACCATCTCCCAAAAGCTGGTTAGGCTACTGAGTAAAATGTAGAAGGAGTTCAGGGAAGACGGGGCTTTTTGGACAAAAAACGTCATTTTTCGACCCCCATTTGACCCCCCGGGGCAAAATCGAAATTCCAAAACCTTACTGCACATCTACATGACCCCACCAACCATCTCCCAAAAGCTGGTTAGGCTACTGAGTAAAATGTAAGAGGAGTTCAGGGAAGACGGGGCTTTTTGGACAAAAAACGTCATTTTTCGACCCCCATTTGACCCCCCGGGGCAAAATCGAAATTCCAAAACCTAACTGCACATCTACATGACCCCACCAACCATCTCCCAAAAGCTGGTTAGGCTACTGAGTAAAATGTAAGAGGAGTTCAGGGAAGACGGAGCTTTTTGCTTAAAAAACGTCATTTTTCGACCCCCATTTGACCCCCTGGGGCAAAATCAAAATTCCGAAAGCTTACTGCACATCTACATGACCCCACCAACCATCTCCCAAAAGCTGGTTAGGCTACTGAGTAAAATGTAGAAGGAGTTCAGGGAAGACGGGGCTTTTTGGACAAAAAACGTCATTTTTCGACCCCCATTTGACCCCCCGGGGCAAAATCGAAAATCCAAAACCTTACTGCACATCTACATGACCCCACCAACCATCTCCCAAAAGCTGGTTAGGCTACTGAGTAAAATGTAAGAGGAGTTCAGGGAAGACGGAGCTTTTTGCTTAAAAAACGTCATTTTTCGACCCCCATTTGACCCCCTGGGGCAAAATCAAAATTCCAAAACCTTACTGCACATCTACATGATCCCACCAACCATCTCCCAAAAGCTGGTTAGGCTACTGAGTAAAATGTAGAAGGAGTTCAGGGAAGACGGGGCTTTTTGGACAAAAAACGTCATTTTTCGACCCCCATTTGACCCCCGGGGGCAAAATCGAAATTCCAAAACCTTACTGCACATCTACATGACCCCACCAACCATCTCCCAAAAGATGATTAAGCTACTGTGTAAAATGTAGGAGGAGTTCAGGGAAGAAAAGTGTGACAGACGGACGGACGGACGGACGGACGGACATGAGTAACAACAATATACCCGAACTTTCTTTAGAAAGTGCGGGTATAACAAAGAGGAACACAACCAGGCTAACGATGATATTAATTGTAGCTACGCAACAGGAAGTTGCAACTGCATTTGGAATACATCAATGGGCTTTGCAGCCGTTAAGCTAACGTCGGAAGACCAAGAATTGGCCGTCTGCAGGTAACCACACCCAGGCATGATCGTCTGAACCCCCCCCCCCCCCCTTCAGCACCTCACGCGATTAAGAAGCTGTAAAAACTAACTGCCGCTACAATTGCTGGATGAAAAATCAGCATAAAAGTGCATAAATTGTTCGCAAGAGACTGAGAAGAGCTGGTATTCGTGCACGACATCCGTACGTTGGAAATCCACCAGCGCTTAGACGTCACAAAGGACATTTGGATTAGTTGAGACGGTATTCCCAAAGAATGACAACTTCGCTTTTCTACTCGCAACACATGATATGTTTAATTTAAAAAAAAACCCTCTAAAATTACTTTTACAAAAATAAGGATTAAACTGTAAACTTAGATTATCATGTTTCATCTGAATATGCGTTTCTTTTTTTGTTGAGTATATATTTACTATATTTGCCACACTTTGTTGATAGAATTTATAAGAAATAATTAAAGAGATATTTCAGAACCAGCATAACACATTTCACTGCAAAAAACAGCTTTGTGTGCAACCAGGATGGAAAAATAGGAATCCGAAATTAACAGTACTGTTATTGTTCAAAATGGAAAAAATGATAATTTTCGTCTAAAAACTCTTCCGCCACAAAATATAGTCCCTAGCTTAATTCTACTTGAATGGAATTTAATCGCTGTTTTTTCATTGAATATAGTTAAATTTGCATTGTAGAATTCAGATTTGATGCTAGAACTTAAAAATGATGCAGAATTTTATAAATAAATGACCTGACCAAAATACGCTCAAAATCTCAGAATCGAACGTCCTTAAGGGAAAAAATATCAGGATTTTGATTTCATTACCTTGATGTTACAGTTTGACCCTCTTCTAAAAAATCATAACTTCTAAATACTAAACCTAAGGTTTAGACTTCCTTATTTCACATGATTATTCCATGATATAAGGTATTTGGGTATCATTTGATTTGACCCAACAACCACAATTGTTTTTGAAATGAATTCTTAAGGAATGAGCATATTAAATCTAAGTCGTACAACTATGTACATTTTGTGGTATATGCACTGATTGTAAAATGTAAAATTAAGCGAGACGCAAATTCTGCGATTTATCCCCAAAAAATGGTATAATTATTTAAGTGAAAGGTAATTTTAACGATTTTATAATGTCGAGAGAGACAGTTATAACAACCAATGCAAAATTAGTTTATGGATATATTCATTTTATCGATCTTAAAACCCTCGCCAATAATGCAAAAATTGAATACTTTCTACAAATTCTGCTTAACCCCTTCACTTCCGTACCGGTCAAATTGACCGGTGGCGCGTTAAAACACGACTTCGCTAAAATAAGATCTCCGTATCTATTTTATGGTAGCACGAAGGTATATAAACTATATATCGTCTTTTTGGAAATTTTCTCTACTTTTAAAATATCTAAAAAGATTATGTCTTGATTGCCGATATTTAATCGATTTTACGTTGTGAAGACAAACGTGACTTTTTGAAAATGGCGTAATTTTCCAAAGCAATTGCCGATTTTCCAGACGATTGACATTTTTTTCCTGATTAACTTTATAAGGAAAGTATGCTATATTCTTAAAGCATATTTTCTCTGTTTTTAAAATATGTAAAAATTATTGTTGTTACTTTAAAGTATATTTTAAAAACAAGAATTTTCTTGCACTTATGTGTTTTTTCTCGATTTTATTCGTAATGTTTAAACAAAGCTCAGTTTTAAGTTTATTTCTGTGTTGAAATAGGGAAAACAAAATAAAGCTGGTAAAAGTAGAGAAAATTTCCTTTCCAACAAGCCCTTACAGGCCTTCTTACACTCAGTATTTTCTTAATTACGATAATTTGAATTTGTGACCTTCGCATAGTTTTTATGGAAAAATAGGTCAATATTTACATGTAACGTCAAGGTCGATAATTGTTGCGTCTTACTCGAAAAAACAAATTCTTTTATAAGACCTATTTGACCATTTAAATATATTTTTTACTTAAATAAATTCATAATACAAAAAATAGATTTCAAAAAACAAATATATACTATCGTTCTGCCTTTTGTGAATAAGAAATGTTAATTTATTCATCTACATGTAATGATGTATATATTTCATGTAGTGATATAACGTTACAATGTTGATAAAATTGTAGATTCCCTAATCGTCGATCTTTACTAAAAAAAATCAGATTTTTAATATTGTTGTATCTTATTATACTGTATACTTAATTTGCAATTTAGTTAGATCTATATTGGCACAAAAGTTCACAATACAAAAACTCGCATCTATAAATAAATACGACTCATCACTGTATGAGTTGATACGAATCGAAATAACCACGTGTTTCCGCTGTGGTGTAAACATGATGGTGATCCGAAATCTGAACGTCAATATTTTCATGATTATTTCACGACGAAGATCATCACATCAATGAATCAAATAATACGGACATGCCTTTGGTATTAGCAGGTGAGAATACGTGTACATTGACTGAATAGTTTAAGTTTAAAACGCATTAGTTCACGTTCAAAAGAAAATACTAGATCTTCCTTCATGTTTCAGTTTGCGTATATCGTATTGTTCAACCAATTTTGTGTTGCTTTTGAGCTTTGATGTTTTTGACAATCACTCGTAAGTTCAAAGTAAAATCAAAGTTGCATAATAATGGATAGCTGTTTTCAGTATGTTTGTACCAGTGTGTACATGTACGACTTTCACGTTGAATTTTTAGGGTGCAGGCACCATATGCAACAATACTTTCATCTATGAATACCCACTTGCTAAGCCTACCATGAACTACGAAGGCCAATTAATATGTAAGGGCACCAATGAACAGGTAAATTTTTGTTTTGGTGTTGAAAATTTCTGTATATTCTAAAATTTCAAAAAATAAAGTCAAATTTCATTTGTGTCATTCTCATGATATTGCATTCATACAAGTCTATAAACATTTGATTTATATTTTGAAAAATAAGTGTTTGAAACACATAATACAGTGTACTCATAATGCTTGATTATTCATACAAACACATGATTTAAACATGCAATATCTATTTGAATGAATGCCGAGATATGGAACAAGCTGTTTTTATAGATCGACTGCTGTTATATTTCCAATCTGCATAAAGTATGTGGTTAGAATTTCCATTTTCTCAATTTTTTAGACTCTTTCCAATTATCGTACATCATATACATGGGTGGTCAAACTCATTGGATGGTTTATCAACAATCCCATTCTCACGTACAGCCTTGCCCCAGGAATTTTGCCCTGAAGTAACATTTGCAGTCAATTGTCTCCTTTCTTTTTACAACCTTGGCAGCCATGCAGGTATCCAATCTATGAAAGTCATATAGGGACAAAATTTTTTTTAAAAATTATAAAAGTAAACCAAGTTCTTGATTTATGCCATCCGGTCTCTCGGATTGACAATCTGTTATAACAGATTGCCAATTCATTTTCACTGATTATCAATTTGTTCCCTCAAATTACACAATACGCTATCTCAGATTGTATATTTCATTCTCATAGTTTAAACAATTTGTTCCCTCAGAATGTAAACCCTTCCCATGATTTCACATGTTTCATTAAAATTATTTATCCGTACATATCGGATATGGTAATACATGTTTTAAGAATAGAATATTGTACATGTAGTATTTTACATCCTACCTTTTATTACATATAACGGTCCAAAATGAGAAAAAATACATGAATATTTTCAAATCCATATGCTTATACTGATATTTGTACAACAAAAAATCTTAGAGGTTTTTTTGTTACGTGTATATTAGAATAATTAAAAGTCATAAATAGAAAAAGTGAATATGGGTCCTGTGTAATATATTTCTAAAATAAATATACGTTGAATTAGTTATGAAAGAGGTTGGTAACAATCGGTTGCTGAAACAAAATAAACAGAACGCACTTATTGATTAAAATGGTTGGATGTATCTGTACATATATGTAATGAAATTCAAAAGCACAGATTGCCAAAATCATAAGACTTACGTTGTAACAAATCGAGGTCTCGAATTATTAATCTGTGAAAAAAAATTACCGGTATGTAATTCGAGATCTCAAATTATGAATTAAGGGGGCAAATTAGTAATCCGTAAGATCGGATTGTGTAATTTGAGATCTCGAATTATAAATCGAGGGAACGATTTCAAATAAGTAATCCATGGGATTGGATTGTCTAATTCGAGATCTCATTTTTTACTTTTTTGAAAAAATGACGTTCCCTTCATGGCTTTCGTAGCATAATTAAAATTAGATCTTCCATCCACTGCCAGGTTTTTTTATATGTTGGATAGCATAAACAGAGGTCTGGCTTTAGTTAGATTGCCAAATATGCTATTTGTTTTAGTTCAGTAATTTTACCATGATGGTTTACTACAAGGTTGTTGAATTATCAGTCCTGATACATTGACTTAGCAATATCATTTAACTACTTGAATTACATAATACAATTTAATTTTAAAAGGAAAATCAAATAAATGTAGTAATTTTAGCACTCTTAATTTTTATTTATAAATGTAAATTAATATACACAATGACATGTATCTGTTTCAAAATATTTAAATCTTTTACAGGATAGAAGCTGATCACTTGTACTTGACAGCAAATAATAATGTCTTGGACAAGTCAAAGAACTTCCTCCAGTCTTAGAGAGAAATGGCAGTTGATAAAAGAATGGTGGACACAAAGTAAAAGTGCTCTTCAACATTTTGTTGAAGATTTCAGTCTGATCTGGAATTCATCTTGCAATATTTCTGGATTTGTATATTTGGATATAAGCGTCAATTTTTCAACTTATTGACTAAACAGTTTTGGGTTAAATATTGCCAATGCTATCTATTATTATCATTTCCCTCCAAGATAACGTCAAGTCTTTATTGTACCCCTTAAACTCTGTTATACCAGAAAAATCTTGTAATGAAATCATTTTTTTTTCTTGTTAGATTAAATACATGAAAATAAAGATTATTTCTAATGACATCAAGAGAATGGATTTCTTGTTTAACAAAAAGATTGTATACATGTTTTGCTAGGGGTTTGTAAGAAGCAGACCAGAATTCTTTGCTTGCAAATTTTGTCATTCGCCATTTTTATTACGTCAACTATTAGATGATTTGGAATTCATCTTCAGCATTTCAAAATTGATATTTACTTACAGTTTAAAGCAGAATTCTGTACTGATATGACCTTGACCCCCATGAAGAACAAGAGTGTCAAGGTCAATTTTTAATACAAAAATGTTCTTTCATCTTTATGGCCCATATATATCTTACAAACAATTTCATGAAATATACAAAGAGTGTCTAGAATGTGTCCAAAATGTGAAATAACAAACATGTATATAGCCAAAAACTTCAAAATGATGTTGCTTAGCAACCACTTAAAGGTCATTAAACAGATATTTGAACTAAAATGATGCATGGATATTGCAGTTCTGATCCCTTCTTGAGAGTATATTCAGAATTTTCCATTTCAGCATCCATTGTGTAAAATTATGGCAAGAATATTGAAAAGTGTTGAAAAAAATTGATGAAACTTTTGCACTTATTTGACCTTTGACCTCCTAAAATAGTTCTAATAAGGTCAAACTTTAAGTCAATTTATCTGTTGTATGTCCCTTGTAATTTTATGACCTCACATCTAACTTTTATATGTGCTGGGATGCATAAATGTGTCTAGGATGAGTAAAAAATGAAAATTTCTGTCCGAAAATTAAAGAATTCTGTGTTGCTTAGCAACCCCTTTTAAGTAGTTATATGCAGAATTGAAAAAAAAGTTTATGTGTTTCATGTAGTACAGTATAATGCTCTTTTTTGGGTATATACCAAATTTCCTATTTCAACATACATCATACTTAATATTTAGCTTAAAGATTAAAAAGTATTAAAAAATTCCATAAAATTTTGCACTTAATTGACCTTTGACCTCAATTTTTACTAATAAGGTCAGTGGTTGAGAATCTAAATAGTCATAAAACATCATCTCTAAGAAATTTCCTACAAAATGGTATGCATTATGCCTAGCTCTCTCCTTGGATAAAAAAGTTAAAAATAATTTAATAGTGCCATGTCAAAAGGCCTCCTAAATCATGTAAAATGCGCCGGAAGAGAAAGGGTTAAACGGTTCTTGAAATATCGCAAAAATACACCATTCCTTTTTGTAATATATTTTTTCAAAGTATTAAATATCAAATGAATTTGCTTAATAATCTTACCGATTTCATGTCCTATTGAACAACGCAATTGTTATCTGACAGAAATGATGACTGTTATTCAAGTCTCATAATTCTCATTTCTCAGTTTTAAGGGGCATTTAAGCGTCTGTGAGACTATGGCATAAATTGGATCACTGATCATTTATAATGTTTCTATATTTATATTATAGGAATTACCTATAAAGTGGGTATTCAGGTATATATTCATATTGTGTATGATCCTTTGCTTTAAAGCATAATGAAGCTATTGAAGAATACTTTTCAGACTCATTTTGTAATTCTTACATCATTTGTTTTTACGTTGGTCCAATTTAAAGACCTAAAATTTTAATTAGCGAGATATATTTAAATTCCATTCCCTATTTGCAAAAATAAAATCAGGCACAAAGCAACAAAGGGGAGGGGGGGGGGGGCAGGACAGCCTGCCCCCTTCTTTTTCCAACAGTACCTTTACTATTGGAAATGTTCAGTGAAAGGCTTGTTGACCCCCCCCCCCCCCCCCACTTAAAATGTAGTGTTGAATGGAGAAAAATTGGTACTGAAAGAAGTTGGGAATTAAAAAAAATTCCTCTCCCCCCCCCCCATTTTTTTTTTGTCAATTTTTTCAAGCAAGTAAGCAAAAAAAAAATTTCCTATGGCTGCCACGTCCCACTTTCAAAAGCGATTCTACGTGGCTGAAAATGATATTGATAGTTATTTATAACGTATTGATAATAAATAAGTGAACGAATAATAAGATTCAGTTTTGTTTTTCAATAACAAAAAGAATCAATTTGGAAATAAAAGCTCATTTATTTGCTGTTGACAAACTTCATTCTTAGGACACAGCCCTGTGTTTTCTTTTCTTTTTTTAATTTTTTTTTATGAAATGTTTAGTAACAAAGTTTATTTTATCCGTACATTTTATATTTTCTAAATGCTTTGTGACAAATTTGAAACTTAAACCCTGGATTTAGATTTAAACATAGAATATATTTACGTGTATTTGGGTCACATATTGTACCTTATACAAACCGAATTTTGTTTTAAGAGCCCTTCGTCAACATCTCTTTATTCCGATATATTGTGCATTCAAAAAATTAATAATGCTACATTATCTGACAATGATCTACATTTAAAACATGCAACCGGCGATGAACAATCCTCTATTGAGAAATTCTTTCAACAATGTTGAAATGGGACAAGAATGAGAAATAAAAAGAAATGGTCGAGATGTTACCTGTTCTTAATTTATACTCGTACAGTGCAAAGAAGAAGGTACAGTTTCAATACAAAGTAAGCCCGATATTTTTTAAAATATGAAAGTGATATTAGAAAACAAAATTCATATTTTCTTAATCATAGAAATTCCCTGCAGCAAGAATATACAAAAAGTTTTTCTCATATGACCTCCTTAATGCTAATTGTGACGTCATTAACTTGTGCATTTTCCCGTACTTTCTTAAAAAGTTGCAGAAGACATCAATTTTCAGTGGAATTTTCTTCAAGAAAACATACTCTGCCACCGTCGCCCGGAAAGATTTTGAGATATGTGATTTTTCATAACAATTTACATAATATATCCAAAAATTAAAGTGGGCAACGATGGCAGACACTATTTTCTAAAGGAATATAATCACAGAAATGAGTCATTTTGAGGCTTTTCTGCATTAAACTTAGAAATTCACCTAATTAATGACGTCATACTATACTACCAGAAAGGTCCTCATTCATGCCATATTCTTTCATGATTTATCATAATCATCTACTCAACTATTGTTTAAGCCGATATCATAACTTTTTAAGAACATTCAATTTTTAGGGCACATTAAAGCTCAAACTGTACCGTCTTCTTTCTAACAGAATGAAACAATTTCATAGACTTTGTTTAAATTCAATTGTTTTTGCATGTTTATTTAAAACATATTGAATCTATTTTCTGTTTAGGAATCGTTTTTAAAAATGTACAGTCACATTGATGTAATTAACTCTGGTTTCTCCTGTTGTTTCAGTATTAATTTAATTACTTTTCTAACAATGAATCAATGGATATACAATGTATAGGCACACAAACATTAGTTGTTTGTTTCCTTTTTTCGTTTCAATTTCGCATATTCTTTAAAATCAATGCAAGTTACAGCAAGTATTTTCATTTTTTATAACCGATTTACTGATGCTATAATATTCCCTTATCCTTAACCACTTGTAGAAAAAATACCCTCTCAATAAAAATATTTTTAGAATAATGAAATATGGATTGATTGATTGTATGTTGTTTAACGTCCCTCTCGATAATTTTTCCCTCATATAGAGACGTCATTAAATACGGAGATAACAAACAGTGATCAACACAAACGTCCATTTATTTTTAAACAATATAAAAACTGGAGCTAGGGTAAACACGGACCTCTTAAAACATAAGAGAGGGAATTAGGTATCATTGAGGGGTAAGCAACCCTATTCGATCAATTAAAACCGCTTTGTGACCATTGTAATGATCATGCAAACGAAGATAGTTCCATATCAGTAAAGGATTATAAATTGAAAAACGCCAGTCAGCATTCGACTTACCTATAGATTGTATTTTAAGACAATATCATAACCTCGACCATAGAATTTATGAATTGATTTTTAACGTGACTGTTCCTTGTTTCACCAACTTCTTAGTCAATAGCTATAGCTTGTTTTAGAGATTATTTGTACATGTATACGTAAAACAATTGGGAGACAATCCACTGATGCGGATGATAAATTTTTTTTTTTGCTACATAAATAAAGTTTGTTTGCATGATTGCTATTTAAAGCCCCTCTTGAGAATTTCACACTCATATGGAGACGCCATCACTTTCTGATGGAGAGCTGCAAATTTTGTCATACAATCTGCACTTCATTGATCAGTGAGGAATCTTTTCTGTGCCAGCATCTACTGCGACACGGATCTTCATATGGTCGCATTAGCTACATAAATAAAGAGAGCCTACAGAAGAAAAAGTTGAAGTCATTACGATTATCAGAACGTTTCTTTCTACCTTACTTACAACGTTTTTTTTCTAGTAAAATATCCAAATATGATTTTTTTAAAATAATTTTTTCTTATATAGAAACGCAAATAGGCCTACTTATAAAAGGACGCAATTGACATCTATGGGAGTTCCTACAATTTAAACAGGGTAATGATTACAAACTGTGATTGATTATTTTAAATAAAAAACTAAACAAATCTGCGAACAGAGCAAAAGACAAGGACAATGAAGCAGGATCCGGTGGTTACATGCATATCCAATATAAAAACAATCTCGTCTTCTGTCTTCGTGAAAAAAAAATTAGGCAGATTACACGAACAGTATATATTGGCAGACAAAGCAGGTAACAACATTATCTTTGTTCATTGTTTCAATTGTATTGTAGAGTAATAAAAAAAAATATTCTGCAGAATCTTCAAAATAGTATGTCAGTTTTAAGTATTTTTAACATTTTTCAAATTTTCCATATGTATAATAAACAGGGATGGGGTCAATTACATAGAAAAGTAATTAATTAAATTACAATTACTTTCCTAAAACCTTCAATTAAATTACCATTACCATTACATGAATTTTGAAATGTAATTAATTAAATTACAATTACTTTACAAATGTAATTAATTAAATTACAAATTACATTCAAGAATACACGTATAAAGGTAAATAGTGATGTAAATTCCTTTACATTCATAACATATTATTTTACAACATTTTTACAATAATTAAAAATTTTCATACGTTTTCAAATACTGTGTCCCCTAACTTATATAGATCTATTAGATTTGAAGATTTTCCGCCATTGCTGAAGAATCTTTTCACTGGGGTATTTGTGAGAAAAATGCATACATGTAGATACTGACTATTAGAAAGTTAACTCATAGTTTTACCTTAATTCATGTGTTAAAAATTTGAAATCATTTTAAGCTTTCCCATAAATTTATGTTAAATGTACAATTGATTCTTTTTGCCTTAATATTTGAAATTCCTTATTTCAGCATCATAAGTTTATCTCAAAATGTGGGTATTTGATTTATTAATAATATAAGTTTATTCAGGGTATAACTTTGGGCAATACAGCCCATCAGTTTACAAACTGACAAATGTGACATACAACATATAATACAATTCTGTGCCACTGCAATTTAAAGTCAAAGAGTGTGTATAAAAACACCAACAGACGAAGTCAATTGTGTGAAAAATGTTTATTTAGGAATAAGTACATGACCCCAGGGCACTAATTAGCACCTGTTAATAACTTCTAACACAAGCTGAAGATTTGGCAAACAATATAATTAGAAGCCATTGGACTTTTTATTTTCATACGGATTAATTAAAAAATCAAAATGTGAATTTTATTTGTAAACTTTACAAAGATTAATTTGATTTAAAAGTTTAAAAAAAAGAAAAGAAAATTGGCATTATATTTCAACAACAATTTACTTCAAAAGGGAAGTTCTTTTCAAGAAATTTTACTATTAAAATTTTTGGTCCAAAAGATCAGTTAACTTTTCATAAATACTGTTTATGAAATTGAGGGGGAGGGGACTATTTTTTATTTATAATCAGTGTAATTGAATGTAATTGAAAAGTAATTGTGAATTACATGGCTTTTTGGAAAGTAATTGATTAAATTACCATTACTTGTAATTGAAAATTTGATCAATAACACATTACTTTCAATTACATCGAAAATTGTAATTAATTACAGTCAATTACCATTACACATTACCATTACCCCATCCCTGATAATGAATTCCTTACTTTGATTTTTTTCTTCATACAAAGCTACATAGCAGGTTACAGTTAATCAAGCCTCTTTTATTTCTTCTCACTCAAATATTAATTTGGCTTTCTAAAGCTTCACTATGGAACGCCGTCACTGCCTTATAGCAGAACACTACTATTGCATTGTGTCAACCTTCCATTACATTATGTCAACTCTTTATGACATTAACCCACCCTACTATTGCATTGTGCCAACCTTCCATTACATTATGTCAACTCTTTATGATATTAACCCACACTACTATTGCATTGTGTCAACCTTCCATTACATTATGTCAACTCTTTATGACATTAACCCACCCTACTATTGCATTGTGCCAACCTTCCATTACATTATGTCAACTCTTTATGACATTAACCCATACTACTATTGCATCGTGTTAACTTTCCTTTACATTATATCAACTCTTTATGACATTTACACATACTACAATTTTATTTCGTCAACTTGCATTTCGTTATGTTTACTTTTCATGACAATCTTAGTTTTTATTAACTGATGTGAAAAGCTCATGCCATACTGTGCGCACTCTTCTACATTATGTCGATTCACTATTACGTTATGCGAACGCGGGTATCCTCGGCCTTTATATGAGCATAACGTATTTTCCGCGTTCCGCAAGCACTAAAATGGCGGGAGAGAAAACTGTCGTAGAAGAGATTCTCAGCGATTTCGGAATGACATCTTTAAATGAAAACTTTAAGCGACAAATGATTGACAATCTTGAAACATGCAAAGCCTTAACACTGCGACTGTGAGTTAAAGTCACGTCGAAATTCAATGGTGTTTACTTTAATCTGATAATTAAATAAATCAAATATTATGAGTCGTGCAGCAATCATTTTTTTCTTTTTATTTTGAATTTTTTTTTCTAATAAAAGTCTTAAACTTTGTAGGACATTGCATTAGTTTCACATTAAGTTTAGCTGAATTAAGTTGAAATTTTTTTTCTATAAAACTATAAAGCCTGAGAGCTTCTCCGCTTTCCGCCCTTGGTCTCCAACCATATACCACCCCCCCCCTTCCTTGTTCAAGATTCCCATATCTGCCACTGATATGTGCCCATGCATGCTTACTAAGGCATATTCAATTGATTTAGATGAGCGACTGGTAGATTTTTGTAATAGAATTCTGGCCCTGGAATGATTAAAAAAAATTACTAACTCCAGTGACGTAGCATCATTTTTTTGAAAGAGGAGGTCAGCCAGTAAAAAAAAATCATTTATCCGAAAAAACTAGACAAGCCAAGAAAAAAAAATGTCCAAGCCCGAAAATCCTATTTCGGGGAGAGTGGTCCAACTTCAATCAATCCTATCTTTTTCCAGATATATTATATTACCCTTAGTGGACTATATTTCAACAAGAAGTGGGGGTTGGGGGCTTTACAGTTTCAATGAACATTACATTTTCTATAGTAAAGTTATGTCTGGGAAAAGAGGGGGGTTGATATTATGTGCCTGTAATTTGTCCTAATCAATCACGACCCCCCCCCCCCCTTCTTACCAGTCATTAAAACACGGTCGTCAACATTTATTATATACTAGATATACAGCTTTGAGATAATGTAAATGTATTTTTGCATCAGGTAATGAACTTGGAATCCACATGATAAAGAGTTAACACGATATAAAGATATTTTTAAATCACATAAGAAAGAGTTGGCATAACGTTATAATATATCCACATCACGGTATGGAGTTTTGACATAATGTAATAAAGTGTTGATATAATATAAAGATATGTTCACATTATGTTAAACACTTTTTACACCACGTGATAAAGCACTGACATAAAGGTAAGATGTGTTCACCTCACATCATGATGCCCTCGCCGTAAAATAAAGATAAATCCATATCACGTAATAATACTTTGATATAATAGAAATATACACTCTCAAAAAGGAATGGGCTTTTGACTTCATGTGATGATAAGTTTAATTATAAAACACAATTTACTTGACGTAATGCAATTTTGACCTCACATATTAAAGAAATGAAATGATGTAAAGAAACATTCATTTCACGTAATAAAGTTTTAACACAATGTAAACACATTATCACTTCACATAATGAATTTTTTTACTTCAAGTTATGAAGTGCTGACATAATGAAAGGATGTATTTACTTCATGTAATGCAGCATTGACATGATGTTAAGATATATTTTCATCATCCCATAAAAAATGGACATAACGTAAAGATATGTTCACATCACGTAATGATAAATTGACATAATAAATGCATAGTTGTATGCTATAAGGCAGTGATGGCGTTCCATACTTCACAATACACCATTGTAGTCTGAGATGACCAGACTCTGTACTTAAAAAAAATTCTCACATTTAACACTGATAAATGAACGTGTATTCTAAAATCGTGAAATGTTTGGGGGGTTTTGTGAATTGATACCGACGAAGATTTCGTTTTTTAAGCATGGTTTTTGTCAAGGAATTCAAATAATCTTATATACAGACATCATTTGCATACAATTGAAGCTAAACTATAAGTAATTCTAGGTCTAATAATTCTAATAAACTAAAACATTGATATAATATTTAATAATACAAGTAAAACACAATCAAATTATTCCATAAAGTCCAATTAGACCTATTAAAAATAAAGCAGTACAATACAACATATGACCGGAACAAATACAGACGTATAAAACATCAGAGATGAGACCATATACCATGGAGTAGTGAGCATCCCCTGCTGACCAATCACACCCACCGAGTGCTCCTTATCATGATCGGGAAAATCTGTCTTTAAATTCAGCTTGTAAACAATGGATAAATAATTGATTTGAAAAACGTCAGTCAGCATCTGACTCAATGATAAATTATATTTGCTGTAAAGGTCATTGTATCGACCATAAAACTAACGAAATGCTGATACTCGGGAATGTTCGGCAAATCTGGTTTATTTGTTTCTGATGAGCATGAGGTGCATCCTCTATCTCCTTAATGATATAGGTGATCGAAATCGTTGACAAATGGGGCTCTAAATATGTATCATCATCTACAAATAGAATAGGAAAATAGTATTATTTGATGTAATTTTATTTTTTTTTTTTGAAAATAAATACATATACAATTGTACATAAAAAGAAATACACGTACATGGTTAAAAGGTGTAATCTTTTGGTAAAATGTGAAATAATGTTGATCTAGAATTTCTTGGACATCTTTGCAGCATCTGAAAGCTGGTGGCAAAACAACATACTTGATTAGGTTTTTGATACTTGTACCAACATGAAACTTGTATCACAACCCGTGTAATGTGTATTCTGACACCTTGTCTACGACTTTGGGTCTATTTCACTAAATTCAATTGCTTAAAATGTCTGATACGGAAAGTGACTTAACATGGCCACTTCTTTGGAACTATATTGGTTTCCGGCTAAGACAATTAAGTTTAACTATAATGCAAAAACTCGTTTTGGAAAGAAATGTAATCAAAGAAATTCGAGACATCGATGCCGACAGAATAAGCTTCCCAGACTTTGTTGAGGACAGCTTATAAAGTGACCTTAACTTCACACTGACGATGAATGAGGTATGGAAAAGAAGAAAGAATACGTAAAAGTTATATGCTTTTAATATTTCTAGAAAAAATCTTTCAATGAAAATAAAATGCTACTTTTGACTCAGTATTTTAACACTGAATAAATACAGTGACCAGGATGTGCAGTATTTAAGTTTTTGATATGAAGTACAAACGCGAAAATCGTTTTATTTTAAATTACAAGTGTACAGTGTAAAGCATTACTAAGCAACATATGGTGAGAATCACTCTTGCACTTCATATTCCTAGCATTGATTTATAATTGCGACTTCTTTTATTTTCCCCTAAGCCTAATGTCAGTGCGTTGAAAGTGCATCTGCACTATCTGCACTGATTAACAAAATGAAGCTGCACAAGATACAATATGGAAGTAAGGTGCTCATGTAATCAACGAAGCGACATAGACCTTTGTTTTTATGAAAAAAATCAAAGACGAAACAAGATTAAAAGAGATAATCATTACCGTTGCTTATCGAGGCTTCAAATATTTTTTACAGCGTAAGAAAAATGTTTTAAATATTTTATGAAGTCTAAGATATAATGACAACATTTGTTTCCTTCTCAACGAGTCAATAACTTTCTTGGTTTTCTTTTTGTACAAAGACTTTAAAACAGAGATTACTATAAATTAATCACAGTGATATTGTTCTTTTAAGATTTATTTAACATTTCTTTGCATTATGAGCTAATTATGTAATGAACAGATCCAAAATATAGTTATTGACTGGGTATGAGGCCAACTTACGATTTGTTGGACCTTAAGGTGATGTTGCCCGAGGCCGGTGTAACGACGAAAAATGACCCCCATAGAATATTGACCGGAGGTCATTTTTCTACGTAGAAATTTGACCCCATGGTCAATATTCTACATCGAAAATTGACCCTTTTTTTAGTCGAAATTAAAATTATGTCCTAGGGGTCGTTCTTATCCGTGTACGTTGTAGAAAAATGACCCCGAAGAATAATGACCCCTTGCCAATTTTTGATGCAAAAACGTTCGTTTTGGTAGGAATATTCTTGTTAGGCGAAGGCATACGGGTAAGCTTATGATATGAGGTGTTCATTTCTGAAAGCTTTTAAGCTTAAGGAAGGTCCATATAATTCGGATCTGGTTTTAATTTTACACAATTACATTCTGATTACTAGTATCACTTGTCGATTAAAATGAAATCTCTTTGGTTGATTGAAAAAATTTTAACAAGTATACATTTGTCGATTATAGTGTCATTGTATATTTTAGTTTTTGTATCCTTTTGTACCTTTATGTGAAAACTTTACTATATGTAAAAATTGGAAAAAGTTAAATATAGGAAGCATATAAAAATAACTAATAAATCCTAAAAATTTAAGAAAAATAGAGAAAATTCGGATGAGCAAATATCCATTTAATTAAAATTATCCATTGTTAATTGGTAACATCATCTTATAGGCCCTATATGGTAGTATCTTTCTATGCAAAAAGAAAAACATTCAATCTTTTGAATTACAAGTAGGGATTGCATGATTGGAAACAGTGTTCTTTTTATTCTTAATGTCCAGGAAAACGGTAATGACCTTGACCTGACCTTGCCTCTAATATTAAACTGTCAAATTTAATCTCACTGATACAATCACTTAGTGCTATTGTCCTCTTGATTCTGTGAAAATTTCATCAATTTTTAAATATAAGAAATGTGAGAAGAATCCTATCTTAATTAAATGTTTCAGCCAAAAACGATATATTTAAAAACGGCTTAAATGACAAAAGGGTTACATTCTCGATACCAAGTGGTGTATGTTAGACTACCAAAATAGGGAAAACAAAGGTGTGGCGACCTCAGATTTAAAAAGAAAAAAACGAAAAGGGGATGGGTGGCGTCCAGCCCCCAAGTGCCTGTGCTTTACTTGGCACACAGGCCCATTGTGCAGTGAAATCTCTATCATGCCAAGACCTCAGTGCAGTGACGCGTGACCTCGGTTATAAGGTCTCATCCAAAGGAGACCCCTCCCCCCAAAAAAACTCACTTCAAAGTGCTAAACGCTTTGGAAAGATGAAGTTGCTACGTATCTTTTATCGACATAAGACGACCGGGACTCGAAATCACGACCCACCGATCAAGCTCTAGCAAATTCTCATGAATAGGTGTAACGTAATGTATAAGAGGCTTCTAAAACAACAATCTCACTGATCTGTCTTTTTAGTAATTCTGTATTCGTATTAAATATCTTCCTCGAAATAGGGCACCATGTGTATTGACAAGAATTTGTATCTTGGTATTTTTTATCTACCGTAAAAGGATAATTTCTGAAACTTAACAAATTAACATAAATGGAAAATAACAATATATATCGAAGTAATGGCATGATAGACTAAGAGTTCATTTTTGTTTGCAAAGTTAGTGTCTAAGAAAATAAAAATAAAATATTAGAAGAAAGGGGAGGGGGGTTACAGCAACCATTTGTCAGGTGTCTGTGGACTAAAAGTGTTGAAAAAGGAAGTTTTTTAAAAAGGAATTTATAGATATCTGTGAAAGTCGAAATATATTTACTCAGATTTGAATATTTGCCCGTTTTGGGGGATTTTTTTTATATCATTACATGTATCGGAACGTTCTCGATATCTCAATTTCCCATATATAGTTAAAACTATGTATTTTAAAGCAGAATGCATACAGATGTATGTAAGGTAAATGTAAGAGCTAAAGGAATTGAATTTATATACATGTAGTGAGATTACCTTGCTTTTCTTACTTCTATGCAATCTTTTTTGGTTTTGTAAACATTTTCAAAATTGAATTCATATGGTTAAAAGTGCTAATTTTGGGGGCCTCCATACAAGTTTATGGTTATCAGAAACATATCATGCCAGTTTCGGAACAAAATCTTTGAATGAGGAAAAAAAACATACAAAATATAGTCAAAAATGTATGCTCCTCAATAAATCATTATTCATTGGGATTCTGCAAGCCAAAAATAAATCCATACCAGGTATACATTGATTATGATGCTATTTTTAATTTATGCAATCAAATATGTTGAAAGGAGTAAAGTACATCCCCTTCCTTACATTTAAAAGTATATTAAAAATATCAGGAGACACAGATATAAGGTTTTATTTTATAGAAAAGGGGGGTGTCAAATTTCTATTGGGGTCATTTTTCAACGTGTGTGTAGTCGTAGAATTACTGTTTGGAATGGGTTTCTACAGTCAAAAAATTACCCCACGTGTCGTAGAATATTGACCCTGAGTCGTTTTTCTACGTAGAAATATTCTACGGGGGTCCCTTTTCGTCGTTACACCGGAAGCCAATGGCAACATTTTCAGCTTCAGATCCAACAAACCCTATGCTGCTCAAGCCCAAGTCTATAACTGTTTTGTTATACCCTTCACTTAAGATTAAATCAATACACACTGTTTTATCAATTCCTCTATATGGAAAATTTTGGCTTAATCAATAAAAATAAAACAATAGCTAAGAAAGAACATAGTAATAAAATTATTATATCACAATTTTTTTATTCACAAAATATATTCTTCCAGTGTCTCTGTCTTTTCAAAACTAACATTAAGGTCAGTCATCTAGTGACTGCACTCAAAAAAAGCAAAAAAGATCTATTGATTGTAAGTTGTTTAAGTCACATTCGTGAATGTTTCATTGATACAAGGAATTCACCAGTTAAACAATAAAATGCTTTCTTTGTTTGTTGTTACTGGAATGAACGGAAGCAGCTGTTGCAGAAAAAATACATAACCCGCGTAAGCGGGTTATGTAAATTTTTTCTGC